>NW_008355775.1:6647876-6683185 GCF_000622305.1 Nannospalax galili | reverse complement strand
TCTCCTATTCACGATTCAAGGACTTTCTTTTCCCCCTAGAGATAAGAGTTACGTAACAGACCCACTGAAGGGGTATTCCAATTGTCTCACCCTGCATCCTGTTCATCACGAAGAAGCCAGAGCGGTCTGTGTCCCTATTCCCTATCCGCAAGTTGAGTAACCGCTTCAGAGGATGGTGTGATAAGAACAGGAGGTAGGAATTGGCTAGGCAGTTAGGGTAAAAAGACCCCAAAGAAAAGTAGCCAGTTTCTTGGCTAAAACTCACAATGTCCTTGGGCCTCTTAGCAACATACTCTGTTCCAAAAGTCAAAAATGTTGAAAGTGTTTGGGAGCTTGTATCTAATCCTTAAAAGAGTTTAGGGTTACCTCTTCAGAAGGGGGAATGTTAGAGTAGCCAAAAGCCCCATAAAAATAACTAAATAAATCAAAGAAAAAAAATGGTATAAAATGGTGCCTACCTCAGAATAAATGATTCCCTTAAAACCTTACCTTGATTTGTTAGCATTAGGCAATGCCTATAAAATGCCACACATACAATGGAAAACTGTACCACCCATGAGGAACACCATGCTAACGACACCTCTCCTGTGGTGTGCAGGCTCTTAGGGCTGCCTATTGTTCCAGCGCCTTCCCCAACATTCCCAGTCTGGAATACCCACATACAAAGAACCATTTTACCCTGGCTGTACCCTCTTATCTGTTAAATGTTATAAGACACCAATTACCTAGCTTGCCAACTATCTGAATATCACTTTAAATCTAGATTTAAAGCCTATATCTTTCTATATATTTAAGAGAATGTGCCCCTTTTTTCACGTTCCATGACAGACCTGGTTGCCAAGAATTAATCAGCATTCAGTTGATGAAAAAGCAGAAGTGTGGCAAAGCTGAGGCCAGTCACCAGGGAAGAGTCCGCCATACTGAGTTAGAATAAGCAAAGGCAGAGCCTGGACGATTCCATACCAAAGAGAGTCATCAGCAGGTCATTAAGCCTGAACAGGTGTGTAATCAGAGTCCCCACCAGGACCTGCACTGAATACCTGCAGGCATTGTCAAAGAGGAGAAGTACAGGAAATTGGAAGGATCTGCGCACATTTTGAAATTCTCCATGTCGGGCAGGCTCCCACTGAAGAGCTGATTTGTATGTTAATCTTCACAAAGATACCTTGTGAACTAACTTGTGATTATATTAATACAGTTCTGCACAAAGACACTAGTCTAACACCACAAATATCTGCTCTACTTCAAAAGTGTTTATATGCTCAATCCAGACAATTTGGCTTTAGGGCTATTCACACTCTTCTCTTTTGACCTATAGTTAAGTCTGTACATAACATGTACAATAGTTTCCTTACGGTGCCTGTGAAAACCAATATACCATGCTCATGAATTTTAAAAACTCAGTATGTTGTTAGGTATGGTGGTACATACCTTTAATTCCAGCACTCAAGAGGCAGAGACAGGTGGATCTCTGTGAGATCAAGGCCAGCCTAGTCTACCTAGAAAGTTCCAGACCAGCCAGGGGTACAGGGAAACCCTGTCTCAAAAATAATTAAATAAATAAAAATCAATATTGCCAAGATGGCCATGTTTTTAAGTTTGTCAATGAACACCAAATCAAAGCATGTGGCCTCCTTTTTTTTTTAATTGGTAAAAATCTGCCAACTGGTTCTAAAATTAACATGGTAATAAAAAAAGATCTAGAAAAACCCAAATAATCCTGGAGAGAAAAATATAAAATTAGAGGATTTGCTCTAAACCCCAAATTCATAACAGAAAGTTTTCTATAATAAAGCCTCACCTTGTACATAAGACACTTAAAAAACCAAAGCGTCGGTTTACTGTAGCACATGCACATTAAACACCAAAGGACTAAGTGGTATTTCCACTGAAACCCTGTAAAACAGTGTTCCTCTATGTTCAGCCTGGGGTACATGGTCATCAAACAACCATCTTTTAAGAGATCCTTTAAAATGCTGATGTGACAGGTGTGGTGGGTCACACCTTTAACCCCAGCACCAGCAGAGGTAGGTAATTCAAGGCCAGCTTGGTCTACATTGCAAGTTTCAGGCCACCAAAGGTTACAACGCGAGATTCTGTCTCAAAAACACAAAAACACCAATATATGGATTTCTTCCAGAGCCAATAAATCAAATCTTTAGAGAGGCGATCCAGAACCTTCACATTTCACAAACTTCATTCAGATGTGCTCCAAAATTCAACAATGATCTTCCTTATTGGGGTTCCCCCTAAACAACACAATGGATTTTTCCTAACAAGATCTTTATGAAAGAGGGAAGTCTTACCTTCTCTGGTGGATGATTAGCTATGAGAGTTGTAGCCCTTTCAGTAAATATGTTTGTTGAATACATATTTTTATACTGGGTTGCAACTTCTTCACCATCTCGAAAATCAAGAGCACATCGTGTAACATTCAAAGGCTCAATTCTCGCACAGACCTCATGGGTGTAGTAATCTTCACTGCCTAGGAGGTATCCTAAAACAAGAATGGAAGGCAAGAACACTCAGCATAG
The DNA here is from genome assembly GCF_000622305.1 of Nannospalax galili. Taxonomy (NCBI): domain Eukaryota; kingdom Metazoa; phylum Chordata; class Mammalia; order Rodentia; family Spalacidae; genus Nannospalax; species Nannospalax galili. Next base: position 6,680,651 of record NW_008355775.1, on the reverse strand, counting down.
CATAAAGCTTGCTAAGCAAATGAATGTTCCAGCATTTAATTGCCTAATGCAACTGATTACCCATGACAAGGCTAATCAAATGACAGTGTCGTAGCAACATTTATTAACATCTCTATGTTTGGTAGTAGAAATCATTCAAATACTATTATATAAAAAAAATTCAAGTCCTTTTCTCACTTGAGTCTTTCAGAGCATAGGTTTTATCATAGAACTCTTACAAAATGGGTGATTCCAGGGAAATATGTTCTTAAAAAAAATCAAAATTCAAATTCAATAAAGGTGATAAGATCTTAATCCTTTAAAGCTATCTAACGGGAAAAAAATATATGAGTAAAGTGATTTGTTACAAGTCTTTACTTGTAACACATAAATAAGAACAGGATTAAATAATGTCATTTGTTGTTACTGAGGATGGGAGACTGTCTTTCAGGTTATTTATAGACAAGGCCTTAGCAGGAATGATATTTAGTCAAATGCTGACACCCACTGGTGAGAAGATACAAACCTTTCCAAACACAGGCTCTCTAAACCTGGCTTAATAAAGCAGAAAGATCAGACTATAGCATCCTATGTAGATTTTTCTACCTACAGTGATCTCAGCTTTGTTATTTATATAGCATTAATTGCCCAGCCTACTTTTGAGACTTCGCACAGAAGAAAATAAAATTTCTCAAGCAATAATTGTTTCTGCAAATGTCACATGTTTTCCTAAAGGATTAAAATAATCTGCATTCCATATTATGACTTAATTTATAAAACTGTGCAGAACAGGCCAATCCACATGGAGGAAAAAAACAGTGATTGCCTAGGGCTGGAAGGGAGGAAGTAGGGTACAATTTTGTACATTATTTTAAAATCACAGGGCTGGAGAGATGGCTCAGTGGTTAGAAGCACTGGCTGCTCTTATAGAGGACCCAGGTTCAATTTCCAGCACCCACATTGTGACTAACAATGGTCCATAACTCCAGTTCCAGGGGATCCGATGCCCTCTTCTGACCTCTGTGGGCAGTGCATGACATGGGTGCACTTACATACATGCAGGTTCATACACATAAAAACAATAAATAAAATATTAAAAAATATTGCATACCTTAATTGGATAAACAGTATGTTATGTGAATTATACCCCAATAAAGCTATTAAAAAGAAATAAACTTTGCTGGGCTCTTAGCAACTTTCTGGTATATATTCTTTATTAACCTTAAATAGTAAAAATTGGGTCTAGCTCTTTCCCTACCATAAACTTTCACTGTAATGACGCATACAGCTTATATAATAATTCATTTTAAATTAACTCTTTGTTTTTCATGAGCCAGTACACTCAATATCCTGAATATAATTAGTACGATGGCCTTAACTTTTTACAGGGCTGGAGAGATGGCTCAGCAATTGAGAATGCATACTGCTCTCGAAGAGGACCCAACTTGGGTTCCCAGCACCACAGCTCACTAGCACCTGTGACCCAGCTCCCGTGGATCCAATGCCTTCTTCTGGCCTCTGTGGACCCCTGTACTCACTTGCATATACACACACACACACACACACACACACACACACACACACACATATACATGTAATTAAAAATATTTTTAAAGATAACTTTTTACATATTTTTTCTCCTACATTTATAGCAGAGAAACCCAACATATATATTACTTAATGTGAAATAGAAAAGGATACAGATCCACAAAAATAATTTCAACCCTTATCTGGGTAATTAAGAGTGGACAGATCAATGGAGATATAGTTTGGATTAACAATTATGAGGTATTAGAGTTTGAAGAAATCACTTCAGATTCCTTGTCTATTAATATAAACTGCTTCTTATCACTTGGGAGAATATATGCACAGAATATATTTGATTATATGAGTCATAAATATTAAAAGATATTACAAATAGGAGAACTATATAAATAGAAATATTTTCTCCCATACTTGGCCAAACTCATACCACACAACCAAGTAACAATCGCATCATGCCTTCATTATGGCACTTGAACTTAAGAGACTGAGCTTGACAATGGCAGCCTATGCTCTTGTGGGTAAATTTAGAAAATATCTACTGAACAACTAAATCTCTGCCTGCTTCAGTAGTTTTATTGAGATATGATTCACATTCAGCACAAATTGCCATGTAAGTGTGCACTTCTTCAGCTTTTAGAGTTCACAATCACCTGTCTGCTTTCAGCAGAACAGCTAGGCTGTGGTGGTGATGTTTGCTGAGTGCTCCCCATGCTCCTCCTGGCTGCAAGCCCTCCTTCATGTGAATGTAGGTATCTATTCATTTAGGTTCAGGGCTCCTTAATTCTCAAAAGTGGATATGATTTCTACCTTTTGTATGACTGAATTTGTGTGTGTGTGTGTGTGTGTGTGTGTGTGTGTGTGTGTGTGTGCGTGCATGTGCACGCATGTGCCGCAAGTGCCTGCAGAGGTCACAGGACAACCTTGGGTATCATTTCTCAGGAGTTATTCACCTTGTTTTTTGAGACAGGTTCTCTTACTGCCTGGGGCTTGACAATTAGACTAGGCTGCCAGGCCAGCAAGCCCCAGGGATCTACTGGTCTCTAAGTCCCCAGTGACAGGATTACAAGTGTGCACCACGAGACCTGGATTTTTTTTACTTGGATTCTAAGGACTGAACTCAGGTTGTTTGATACAAGCACTTTACTGACTGAGCTATCTCCCCAGCCCATCCAATTAAAATTTTAAGTACATAACTTGGGTTTTATTAAGATTTCTAAATATCCATAGTTATTTTTGCCAAAGGACAAAACAACTCATCTTTTTTTCAAGGGCCTGTGTGAAAAATTCCTAAGGTGCAGAGACTGGCTGTTCCTCTAGAACCTCCAACATAACAAATCAATCTAGGCTGATCTTTAACAGCTATGTGAAGCTACTGAAGATACATTCAGATTCTGCCATAAAGAATGTCATGGCTGATTAGTGATGCCTGCTAGAACCCAGGATAGGAGCACAGGTTCTCTCCTGTCTGATGTCCTCAGATCTTGACTTCAGCCTAGATCCAAAGAGGCATCACAGAGCCATGTGCTTGGCTGGATCATTTTGCCTTCCACATACATTCCTTTTCTTAAATGGTACTCTTGTGCTTTGGCCTTAGCTTGCATGGGAGTGGATAGATAGCTCAAGAAACAGCTATAAGAAAACCATTTTATTATTAAAGTGGCATTTGTAAGGATGCTCTCCACTTTATCATCTCCCAAAGGAGAAATTTCTCTCAAGCCAAAGAGTCAGAAAATGTTTTACTCCTCCTGAACACCTGCTGTCCACTTATCTTGAAAATAATGTCCTCTTAACAGTCCTTTTCTCTCCTCCCACTCTCCTTCTCTCCCTCCCTCCTTTCTTCCCTCCCTCCATTTCTCCTTTCCTTCTCTCCCTCGCTCCCTCCTTCCTTCCCTCCCTCCCTCCCTTCTAACACAAAAACTCTCATAAATGGAGGTACTGGAGAGATGGCTCAGAAGTTAAGAGCACTAGCTGCTCTTACAGAGGACCCACCCACATGGCAGCTAACAACCATCTCTAACTCCAGTTCCAGGGGATGAGACATCCTCTTCTGACCTCCTTGGGCATTTCATGACATGGGCACACTTACATGCATGCAGGCAAATACACTCACCACATAAAATAAAAACAATAAATAAAATATTTTTAATTAAAAGTCTCATATTGGGGCTGGAGAGATAGCTCAGAAGTTAAGAACACTTGCTGTTCTTCCAAGAGGACCCAGGTTCAATTCCCAGCACCTAATAACCATCTATAACTCCAGTTCCAGGGAATCAGACACCCTCTTCTAGCCTCTGTGAGCATTGCATGTACAAGGTTCACTTACATACATGTAGGGAAAACACTCATACACATAAAAAATTTTTTTAAAGAAATAATTTTTTTTAAGTCTCATATTTTAGACTTGATTGACAGCCTCCTGGAGCCATGCAAGTTTTCTGGCAAAGTTTGGTGCCTTTAAATGATCCCATGTCTCTCTACTTGCCATTATTTTGTTATTCTATTCAAACTTTTTATGTTCAATATTTGTTCCTTTTTGGCTGTGGCATGTTGTAAATAAGTGAAGAAGCAGATGGGAGAGAGGGAGGGAGGTAACTAAGTAGCTGGAAAGAAAGTTCAATATAAAAAGAACTAGGCAGTTACTGTCAAATAGGTTATAATAGGCTTAAAGAGGGCACATTTTAAAACAAACTTTACGTTTCATGTTTATTCTATAGGGTTTTTAAATTCATAAAGTACTTAATTCCTTTCTTATCATCTTCCTATTACCATTTGCTATCTCTTCTTTATTTTATTATTAATATTTAAATTGAACTTCCCCAACCTAGTGATTTCACAGGTGGGAAACAATACTTAGGGAAAGTGTGCTATTTTACTCTCCCCCCAGGGGGGATCTGTAGGGAGAAAACACACACACAAACTCACATACAACACACACTCACATATGTATATATATATATAAAACTTTTGTGAAGGAAATATTCTTGAATATAAAGGTTGCCTATAATTCTGTAAAACTCTGTCACTGTCAACTTTAGGTAAGAAGGTTCCAGAAAGCAACAATGGCCCCTGGTGTGGAGGCAGTTAACTCATCCAAGTCCCCAAAGTGGAACTTAGTGCTCTGGCAAGGGCCACTGCCTTGCTGTGGACACATGCCCACCCAGAGCTCAGCACAAAACCAGTTTATGGAGGCAGCATTAGAAGGCAGCCCCACAAGGTGTTGGCTGATTCACTCTGTGTTCAGGATTCCAGCAATGTTGTTTGATGGCACTTGGGTGTGTTTTATGAGCTGGCTGCAGTTAGTATAAGTTGTTAAAGAAACATATGTATTTCCATTACCAAAGTAGGTATCAAATCCTCGGCGGGTTGGCAGACATTCTTTCCGGTACATTCCCAGGTGCCATTTTCCAACCATATGGGTAGCATAGCCTGCTTCCTTTAGAAGCTGGGGCAGGAGTTTTTCATCCAGAGGAATACAGCTGGGCTGACAGACTTTGATGAGTAGATGCTGTAAGCCCGTATGGATCTTAAAAAGATAAACACAAAATTACGGATTAATGATGTTGAAATATTGTGAACGAGCAGATAAAATGGCTGCCTAATTTATTGGACATATCTGTGGATTTGGGTGTTTAGGTCTATTCTGAAAAGTTTATTCAGTTACAAAAATAAGATAGAGGACATAAACAGGACTATAAAATACAAATAAAAGCATTTCAATAAACAAATATTTTCGACAAATATTTATCAAGGCACTGTCAGAAACCAGTTATTTGATCTATCAAAGAAAAGTGTACCAAATCCACTGCACATGAAAAGCTGAAATTTGGGGCTGGAGAGATGGCTCAGTGGTTAAGAGCACTGGTTGCTCTTGCAGAGGACCCAGGTTCAAATCCCAGCACCCACATGGCAGCTAGTAACCATCCATAACTCCAGTTCCAGGGGATCCAATGCCCTCTTCCAACCTCTGCAAGCGCTGTATGACACAGGTGCACTTACACACATGCAGGCAATATACTGATGCACATAAAATAAAGATAAAAATAAAATTTTAAAAAAGAAAAGTTGAAATTTAATTAAAAGGGACATCTCTATTCTTTGAAAACTTGGTGATTTCCATCTTTGTAAGAGTTATTTAACAGTATGACAAAGTTGATGATTCGTGTTTCTTATTAGACTTTATATAAACCATATCTGAAAAGACACTGATCTTCTCCATTGACTTCTGCTTGGTAGTGGCTCATAAAAGCATCACAAGAGCACAGGGTCCACACAACAATTAGCTTTAAGAGACAAACACTTAGTGAATTTAAGTATACTACAAATCGACATCTATAATTACAGAAATTCCTTGAATTTTGATGGGAACACTCACCCCAGATAAACTCCTTCACAAATCGAAAATATCATAAATATTAAAATGCAATTAATACACCTAACCTAGAGAACATCACAGCTTAGAGTAGCTCAGTCCTTACAAAGGAAGCCTGTTTTATAATAATATGTTGACTAGCTCGTGTGATTTAATGACTATTGTACTGACTGAAAAATAGAATAACCATAGGAGTATGATCTGTGCAGCATTATAAAGTTGAGAAGTCCTAAGTTGAACCATTATAAACTAGAGATTATCTATAGATGAGAAGGCTATTAAAATATCTCCCTTTTCCATAAGGGAAACTACAAGCTTTTATGAAACCAGACTTTCTTCATCAACCTTTACCTAAATAATATATTGTAATAGCTTGAATAGCAGAAGCTATTTAACAACCCATGTATCTTCTTTTTTTAATATTTTAGTTATTATTTTTATTTTATGTGTATAAGCATATTGCCTGCATGTGCATAAGGGTACTCATGTTGTGCAATGCCCGTGGAGGTTAGAAGAGTCTGTTCAGATCCCCTGGAATGGGAGTTATGGACGGTTGTTAGCCATCATGTGGGTGCTGGTAATCTAACCAAGGTCCTTTGCAAGAACAGCCAGTGCTCTTAACCACTGAGCCATTTCTCTAGTCCTCAACCTAGGTATCTTCTATGAACAGAAAAGGTATACAAAAACATAAAACAATGCTAAGTCTCTTGATTGTTGTAGAGAGTACTGTGATGGTTTGAATGCAAATGTTCCCCCACAGACTCCAAGTATTTGGACATTTTGTCCCCAGTTGGTGGTGTTGTTTAGGGAGGTTTTAGAAGGTGTGGAGGAAGCAGGTCACTGGGGGTGGGATTAGAGAGTTCTTAAGCCTTGTCAGCTCTCCAGTTACTCTCTGCTTCCTGTACCTGCTTGAAGATGTGAGAGCTTAGCTTCTGCTCCTACTCCAGTCACCTCTACACCATGCCTCTCCACCATAATGGACTCTTGCTCCTTTGGAACCACAAGCCAAATAAACTCTTCCTTTTATAAGTTCCCTTGGTCATGGTGTTTCTACCACAGCAACAGAAAAGTAACTAATACAAGTATACTCCCCTTTTTGCAAGTTGTTTATGATAACATACAATGGCCTTATTATTGCCATTTCCATTAAATAAGTGCTTTATAATCTCTATTTAATTTCTGTTATAGCAAATTTCAAATGGTATAACTTGCATGAATGTTCATTCTTTGGGTCCTCAATAATTTTTAAGTAAGGGCAGAGATCCCAAGACCAAAAAGTTTTCAAATTGATGCTCAGAAATATCTGATAATGGCTGTTGCCATGAGGACAAATAAGGTAGGAGAGATAGTGATGGGTGACACTTGAGACAGGGTGGCCAAAGAATGATCCTCTGAGGACATACTTGAAAAGCCAGCTGGCTATACCTGAGAGCAAGATTAGTCCTTATGCCTAGATTTCAAGAGCATTCTGGACTTGCCTGAGGAGTCTGAAAGCCAGCACAGAAGCCAAGGGGGCTGGTCAAGCTCTTGTGCTGATAGAGACCACCACACCCCTGATGATGGATCAAGTGGTCTTACACCATCCCTGGCCATCCCTGGCACCAGGAGATCCCAATTTCCCTAGATACACAGGACTCTGTGGACAGTGAAGGCTGTGTGTACCAGTTCTCAAGCCAGGCAGGACTCGAGGTACACCCATTCACTGAAGATGAATAGCAAGCAACTTGCTATTAATAATTCCTTTTAAAATGTGTTTACAGATGATCCATTTGCTGTGTGATATAAGGCAGAATGGAATAAAGCCTAGGGAATTAAACTCCATCCTAGCTCAATCACTTACTAGCTTTGTAACCTTTAGACAGTACCTTCAGTAATTTACTAAATTCAGTCTTGACACCTGTAAGATTATCTTCATCTGTAAAAGGAGGAGGTCAAAATTACCTATTCCCTGGTGGCATGGGGTGGATTGATGAAATAATATAAAATGTTAAGTATGTATTAAATACTAAACACTGGTCATAGTAACAACAGTAAACAGCTGTCAGTAACACAACACCCCTCCCAAACTACTTTCTTGAGGATGAAGGCTTCAAGGAGATTGTGCACCTGGGCTTGAGCCTGCTTCCTGGAGTGTATTTTGTATATGAACATCATATACAGTACACACTGAAACTGCCAATCTACAGTTCTGATGGAACAGAATGAACACCTATTTATTATTGATTTTCTCAGGCTCAAATGCCCACTAGTCAGACAATACAGATGTACAGACCTTTGTTTTTATTTCTATTTATTTTTGTTATTTTTAATTATATCTATTTACGTGTGTGTGCGCGTATGTGCGCACGACATGAGTGCAGGTGCCTGCAAAGTTCAGAAAAGGGCATTGGATTCCTCTGATGCTGGAGTTACAGATGACTGTGAGCTGCCCAACAAGGGACAGACTCGGATCCTCTACAAGAACAGTAAGTGACCTTAATGGCCAAGCCATCTCTCCACTCCCATGTTATGTTTGTCACTAAACAAATACAAAATGCAGACTAGAAAAACCTTTCAAACTCATCTTATTTTCTTGTTTACTATAAAGTCCAATTAAAGAGATTTCTCATAATGTGTGTGTGTGTGTGTGTGTGTGTGTGTGTGTGTGTGTGTTACTGGGGCTTGAACTCAGGGACTTGTAATGCTCTTTCACTTAGGTACATCCCCAGCCTTCTTTTTACATTTTTATTTTGAGATAGGGTCTCAGTAAATTGTCTAGGGAATTCATTATGTGGCCCAGGCTAGCCTTGAGCTTATGATTTTCCTGCCTCAGCCTCCTGAATAGGTAAGATTACAGGGCTGTGTCCCCAAGCTTACCTTTTTTGTTGTTTTCTTGTGGGAATTGTTGTTTGCAGTGCTGAGGAATCAAACCCAGGACCTCATGAATGCTAGGCAAGTGCTCTACCACTAAGCTATACCCCTAGCCCTCTAACAAACTTTGACATGATCTTGGATTTTATTTTCTGTGTATTTTTCCAGAACCAACACTTTAGGAACTATATATTATGTCTTGATTTTTGTGATATCGTTCCATAACCTCCTAAAAGAACCACATGGAATATCTTAAAGTAGGCTAATTTTGAGGGCTATCTTGACTGTGGTTATGGTTTCACAGGTGTATGTATACAACAACATTTATGAAGCTGTATACTTTATGTGTATGAATGTTTCCCCTGCATGTATGTTAAGTGCATTTCCTCATGCAATGCCTGAGGGAAACAGAAGAGGGCATCAGATTCCTTGGAACTAGAGTTAGCCATGTGGGTGGCTGGGAACTGAACTCAGGTCCTTTGCAAGAACAGCCAGTATTCTTAACTGTGGAGCCATCTCTCCAGCTCTGAGCTGTATACTTTAAATATGTATAGCTTATTGCATGTTGATCATACCTCAATAAAGCTTTTTAAAAATAAAGTAAGGTTAAGTTTTCTACAGAAATTTTTAGACCTCTCTTAGCAGTGACTGGGCACATATAATGGGAATGTGCCAGAGGCCTTTCAGGTGCCTTCTAACCCACTCTCACTGCTTAAGGGCCAAACCAAAGGACTCATTGGCCTTTTGACTCTGGGTTCAGGCAATGGGGAAATCATTGTGCAGAGAAAAAAGGGCCAGAAGAGATCATGTAGGCTTGGGCCAATCACCAGATGGCTTCAGCCCTCCACCCAGGTCTCTGTCTTGAAGGTCACTCCGAAGGCAGCTTCCTCACATCTTCTAGATTGTGGAAACCATCCCTTCCTTTCCTGCCTTCTGAGCTAGGCATGGTAATAGCTTCACTAGGTTTCTATACTACCTTTTCTGTTTTCCTACACACATTCATACCTTTTAAAATAAAAAGTCACTTTGTAAATAAATCCTCCCTAATGAATACTAATTTGAATATGCCATCTCTTTCCTGATGCCACCCTAACTGTTAAGTGTTTTATAATTTCTAGGGAAAGAGAATCATCACTCTGAACACACACACATACACACGCACACACACACACACACACACACACACACACACACACACAACATCAGAGAATTCTTGAGGGCTGGAGCGATGGCTCAGTGATTGCTCTTGCAGAGGACATGGGTTCAGTTCCCAGCACCCGCTTGGCAGTTAACTGTCTGTAACTCTCTAGTTCCAGGGGATGTGACAGCCTCTTCTGATCTCTCTGGGCATTGCACACATGGGTGCATTTACATATGTGGACAGGAAATACTCATACACTTAAAATAAAAATAAATAAATAAAATCTAATTAAAAAAGAATTCTTTGCATCATTAGCCTTATAAGCTGACTACACAGAAAATGAGCCTAGGCTCAAAAACTTCATAATGTATACTAATTGTCAACCCACAGGATGTAAAGATATTTTACAGGATTCAAAAATCCTAGTGGAGATAAATGCTCTGTACAAATCTTGAAAGGAAAGCTCATCTATCCTAAGCAAAGATTAACTCTGATGACGAGAAAACACTGCCAAGAGATGCTTTGCAATTTAGTTTTCCTGCACCACAGGCACCAAGCCAGGCGGTCAGCTGAAGCCTGCCTCCATTCTCTACAATCAGACGGAGCAGGGAATTTATTCTTTTCAGTTCCTGAGAATTTATTTGACAGAGCATTTTCATAGCATTATTGGGAAGCAGAAGCCAAACTCTGGATGACAGCCAAAAACATGTTTTTGGTCTCTTCAAACACTATTTGAAGTCAGGAAGCTGTAATGTGTTGAGAAGCAGTAAACAGGCAAATGTCAAGCTGGTTCCAATCCAGCACATTAGCTTAGCACAGAACGATGGAGCTACACCATGATGCACCGGGCAGGCCATCACTAGGTACAAACCAGAATCAAAAGAAGAAGGATAGTTAGCTAAACCCAAGAAAACCTAAAACAATTCCATCCCAACACTCATCTTCAATACACAGAGAGCACATGTGACTAGAAAGAGTCTATCTATAGTATATGAAAGTTGGGGCTACCTCTGTGTCTACTTTGTGTGGCTATCTCTTCTTCATTAAAACAAATCTTCTTTCAAAAAAAAATACCACCTCCAAAGATTTAACTTGACCATCAAGGATTTACTCCACTAAGGGAAAAGGTCTGTATACCCAAAGGAGAACCTTACTTTTCTAGGCTCTTTCCATGAGATAACTGATGAGAAATCTTTGTTTATTGTACTTAGCAATTTATTTGAACTGATCAGTTAGTTTTTCCTCTGTGGACCTAGGAGATACTTGCAATATAGTCTCATAAGTTTAAAAGAGGAAAACTCAATCTCCTGCTGGGGGGAGGAGGAGGATGGATCTCAGGTCAGAACCTCTTCCAATCCTCTTTTCAGGCAGTCTACTGATATTACACATCCCAGAGTTCAGGACACAATATTTCAACCATGTTCATGAGAAACTCTGCCAGGATCTACAAATCACTGTAACACGCATGGCAGTGAATGCTATCTCTCTCCCACCCTTAATAGTGGTAGTATAACACAGGCAGAAGGGAAGTTCCATCTAGTCCATCAGTCCTATGAAAGTTGAACTCCTAACCTCTTTCTATCCATGTGTTTGTGCACTATCACCCGCTATGGTACTTAGGAATTCAGAAAAATGAGCAGGGCTGTCCCTCTACTCTACACACCAGGGAGCCTGAAGAGAGTATCAGGATAAGAACACAACTATAGGACATGCTGGCAGCCAGCCGAGAGTTCAGAATTTCCAGCCTGTGCTTTGGCTGGTGGCCTATAGCTTTTAATCTTGTTCAGATACCACTAGTAATGCCTTTGGGTTTATTCTTGGAGTCACCCACAGAACAAATGGCTAGTAGAAAATCTGCTCCCTCCCCCTTGAAGCCTTCGGACAAGCAGTCAGCTGCCCAGGCTGCTGAAGCCAAGAGGTTCAGAATGGGCATTATGTGTCACGAGCATGGCTTGGCCATCTGGCCTGGCCCCTCTACTCAGGAAAGAGAACTGGCCTGTGTCATTGACAGTTTTAAGGGCCTATTTATTTTGGTGTTGATTAGTAAAGAGTGCAAATCCCTGACTAAACCCACAGAAGGATGTTGCTTGTGAAAAGAATAAACAAGACAGAAATGGTTTCTGTGACTTCCTGTTTAAATTATTAAATCCAACAGGAACTTATAATGAGAAGGAATAAAAACATGAAGAAAGCTGAAAACAGAGAATTATTAGTAAAATGATATGATTAAGGAAGCAAAATAAATAATAATGATAATGACCAGAAAGCATGTGTATGTACAAAGTGATTTTTTTCTATTAATTTTTTATAATAGTTATTTTTGTGTGTGTATGTATGTGTGTACATACGTGTGGGTACATGCATGCCATGGCACCCATGGGGAGGTCAGAGGACAGCTTTCAGGAATTGAATCTCTCCTTCTAGGTCCTGAAGATCAAACTCAGGTCATCAAGTTTGACAACCAGTTACTCTTACCTGCTAAGCTATTTCATCATCTGCCAAAGTGACTCTTGAAATAGCAAACCACATCAATCAATCAACATAAACAAAAATGCCATAAGCCAATGGGTCACATTCTGTTCAATTCCAAAGTTACCTTCTTCTTTGTTTCCAATTTCTTGGGAGGTAAAAGATAGGAGGCATGCAATTATTCCTTTAAAATATCTTAAATATATGCCAAATACGATCTCCTGACTCCCTTTTTCCTTTGAAAGATGCCTCTTAGTGCTGACTAGGCCTGGTAAGGACACCTGGCTTTAGTGAAATCAAAGATGCCTCCCTGCAGAGCAAGTCACCTCCAGGGATCCTGTGTTGGAGGCACATGTTTTAGTGTGGGCACTCTTAGCTGTCTATAAAGCTGATGCATTCTGTGCTTCCCCCCTAAATGAGCACAGGGATAAAGAATAGCAGGGCCTTTCTCTCTGGCAGCACCTATGCCTCCTGAGTGCACGCTGTTTTATCTCTGCCTCCTTCGATGCCTTGGCCAGAGGGTCCTATGAACCTCCCAGCTAGCAATGCCTGTCCTCCCCCAAGCCCTCTGCCTACTTCCTCCAACTCCTCCTGTAACTGTTGATTCCAAGTCAGTGACAGGAATCCACTAGGCAGGACCCTGAGGACAAGGAGGAAGAGCAGCCAGCAAGACCATTCTTGGGCAGAACTTCCTTTCACTGGGCCTCCTCTGCAAGCCATGGGACTGCTGTTTTCTTCAGGAAAACTTAAAGCAGAAGTCAAGCATCACCCCTGTGCTCCTGCACAGTCTCCTCCTCACATTTCCTGTTCAAGGTTCTGCTTCAGGGGTGAGTGAAAAGCCCTGAAAGCATCTTGTCTGTTTATCAATATGATTAAGAAAAATGTGTCTGGGGTCTCCTAGGGATGAAGCCTCTGTCATCTTTCATTGTCTCTCTGTCAAGGTTTATAGAATTCTGGTGGAGTTGTTTCCTCTGTCCCCAAGGAAAGAACAAGTTGAGGACTGGAGTTAATATACTTTTTTCTCATATACCTACCACTCCACTTTTTCACCCTTTAATCCTTTTCATTTCTTAAAAAGGAAACAGGAATTACATGTGAACCCTAGCTTTGGTGTGTATATCTCTGTGTGTGTGTGTGTGTGTGCGTGCGCGTGCTGGGCATGAAACCTAGGGTCTTGCCCATGCTAGACAGGTACTCTACCACTGAGCAACATGCCCAATTCTTGTTTCTTTGAGACAGTGTTTTGCTAGTATCCCAGACTGGCCTTCAACTTTCTATGTAGCTCAGGTTGGCCTTAAACTTATGATCTTCTGCCTCCCAAGAGCTGGGATTACAGGTACGTGCCTCACACCCAGCTCAGTCCTAGCAGTTTAATTATGATATGGAGCTCCTCCAGGAAATGTCTTTGAGTTACAGTGCACAGCACACTCATCTTCTTATTCGTTCCACACTCAGTGCTTCTCTAGGTCAAAGAGAACCATAGCAAGCTAACAGAGAAACCAGACCTCAGAACAAACAACTACTGCTAAATTTGTGAAAGGATTGCAAGCATATAATGAATATTTTATAATGAATAAAACCCATTTGTTAGATTATGAAAAATGAGTACTTTCAAGTTCTATATTTGAACTAAAAGCAGTATACAAATTCTACTAGGTAGGATGAAATATTTGAACAAGGGGTAAGTGAATATAAAATCTATATCCTTATAGGCATCACCAAGAAGCTAACATAGAAGGACTTCTTAAGGGAAGGAGTGTGGGAGACAGGACAAAAGCTCTATATACTAGACACTCTGGATGCATTTCCTAGATGCAATTTTAAATATAAGAAAGCCATATGGCACTTGATACAGTTCCTCAAAATATCCTCGTGTTAGATTAGACACATTGTCTAGCATATAACCATCCTCTTCAATGTAACATTCCTATGAAAATCAGATCAACTGGAGCTGAAGGATAAATTGTATGAATAGGCAGCATGAGGTCTGGGGAGATCTGGCCTGCTTCTGGCTCCTCATTACCTTGGCTCCCACCACAGTCACCTTCTCCCCAGTCTTGGGACAAGCTCAGTCCAGCCTCCAGGGTTTTGCTTCCCTTGCTCCTCCTACACCCTGTTAAACTCTCTCCAGCATCTTTGCATGGTTGGCTCCTCTTCATCCAGGCATTCAGACCTCTGCCAATACTCTGGAGATATTTTCAAGAGTCACTATTACTTTGCCTACTTTATTTTCAACCTTTATTGCCATGACACTCAAATTCTCCTTGCTTCCTTGTTTATTTGTAGGTATTAGTTCACTACCCTCTCAATCACCCCTTCCCCTCACCTCAGCCCCACCAAATATAAGCACCAGGTGATTCCTAGAGGAGAGTGCAATGCTGGCACAACAAATTGTTTCATAAATACTTGTTAAATAAAATAATGAGTCCCATAGAATGAAGATAGAATGAAAGCTTGAACAAGGCAAGCTGTTATTCAACACACACCAAAAGTACTAGCCAGAGCAATTAAGCAAGAAAATAAAATGAAAGGCACCCAGACTTGAGAACAAGAAAGAAAACTGCTAATACAGAAAACCCAAAGGATTATAGATTATGCACATGCACGCACATACACATCAGACCGAATAAGTTCAGTAAGGACACAGGCTACATTTCCATTACAATAGCACTGAACATGAAAATGAAATCAAGAAAGCAATTCCATTCACAATGGCATCAAAAATAATAGAATACTGAGAAATTTTAGTGACAAAGTACAAAATGCATATACTGAAAACTAGAAAATATTGTTCAAAGTTGTTAAAGAATACTTAAATAATCAGAAAGGTAGCTCAGGTTCGAAGATTGGAAGATTTATACTGTTAAGGTTGGAATACTTTCAAATGGTTGTTCAGATCAATAAAACCCCTGCCAAAGTTCCACGTGCCTTTTTCCCCCCAGAAAGAGACAAGTTGATGCTAACAACCACATAGAAACCAAGAGCCTCATGACAGATAAAATAATCTTAGAAGATTCATACTTCCTTGATTCTAAAACCAAGTAGAAAGCTACAGCCATTACGACACTGTGGTTCTGACATCACGATAAACATACAGATCAACAGAATAGAACTGAGAGTCCAGAAATAAATTCATGCATCACGGTCAATGGATTGATGAGAACAGAAAGATCGTTCTAGGAGGAAATAATAGTTTTTTCAACAAAAACTAATTTTTTTGAACCTATGTTTTTTCCATGTGTGCTGGAATATCCATATGCAGCCACATACTTAATGAGATACACAAACTAGCTCAGAGAAGATAAAAGACCCCAATGTAGCAGCAGAAACTATAAAACTTCTGAAAGAAAAATAGACTAATATTTTTAATATTAGACTGTTTTTACATATGATACCAAACGCATAAGCAACCAAAGAAAAATAAATCATAACACATCAAAATTGAAAATCCCTGTTATGTATCAAAGGACACTGTTAAGAAAGTAAAAAGCAGTCTGGAGAATAGGAGAAAATCACAGACCTAATTAAGGTTTACTATCCAAAATACATGAAGAACTCATAAATAAACAATAAAAAGATAAATACTCCAATTTAAAATAGGCAAAGAAGGCTGGAGAGATGGCTCAATGATTAAGAACACTTGCTGCTCTTATAGAAGACCAGGGTTTGTTTACCAACACCCACATGGTTGCTGACAACTATCCTTAACTCCAGTTTCAGAGGACTGACGCTTCTTCTGGCCTCCACAGGCACTAGGCATGCATGTGGTGCAATTGGATATATGAGGTAAATACTCATACACATAAAATAAGAGTAAATCTTTAAAAAAAAAAAAGGCAAAGGGGATTGGAGGGATAGCTCAGAGATTAAGAACACTGGCTGCTCTTGCAGAGGACCTGAGTTCAATTACCAACACTCACATGGCAGCTAACAATCACTTGTGACTCCAGGTCCAGGGAAATCCAACACCCTTTTCTGACCTCCATGGGCATTGCATGACATGGGTGCACTTAAGACACATGCCAACAATACATTCATACACATAAAATAAAAATAGGTAAAGGATTTAAATAGATATTTCTCCAAAGAAGATATAAAAATGGCCAGTAATGGGGCTAGCGAGATGGCTCAGTGATTAAGAGCACTGGCTACTCTTTCAGAGCACCCAGGTTCAATTCCCAACAGTCACATGGTGGCTGCTAACTGTCCCTAACTCCAGTTCCAGGAGATCCAACTCCCTCTTCAGACTTCTGTGGGCATTGTATGACATGGATGCACTGACATACATGCAGGCAATACATTCATATACATAAAATAAGAATAATATAAATATTTTTAAAGGGCCAGTAATACAAGTAAATATTAGTCATTAGGAAATGCAAATAAAAACCATAATGAGATGCCACTTCATGTGAATTTTAACTTTGTAAAGATAAGGAAATGGTCAAAATATTGCTGGTGGGACTGTACATTAGTTCAACTTAAAAGTTCCGTTTTACTGGGGCTGGAGAGATGGCTCAGCAGTTAAGAGCACCTACTGCTCAGTTCCCAGTGCCCACGGGCAGCTCACAATCACCTATAACTCCAGCTCCTGGGGATCTGACACCCCCTTCTGGCCTGCTCATGTGCATAATCCCACACACAGATGCACACATATACACATAATTAAAAATAAAAGTACGGGGCTGGAGAGATGGCTCAGAGGTTAAGAACACTGACTGTTCTTACAGAAGACCTGGGTTTGAATCCCAGCACCCATATGGCAGCTAACTCCAGTTCCAGAGGATCTCATGGCCTCTTCTGTCCTCTGAGGGCATTGCATGACATGGGTGCACTTATATACATGCAAGCAACACACACATACATATAAAATAAAAATAATTTAAAAATATTTAAAAAATAAAAGTAAGATTTTTTTAATGTTCAATTTTGAAATATTTATCAAAATTACAAATAGCATCTACTTTTTTTTTGGTCTTTTTGAGACAGAGTATCCCTGTAACCCCAGCTGTCCTGGAACTCATTATGTAGACCAGGCTGGCCTTGAACTCACAGAGATCTGCCTGCCTCTGCCTCCCAAGTGCTGGGATTAAAGGCGTGCGCCACTATGCCCAGCAGCATCTACTTTTAAACTCAGAAAAATTCATTTTTAAGAACTTATTCTACAAATGTTTCAAATGTGCAAAATGGCATGGTGTACAAGATATCAACTTCGCCTTCTTTGACATATTGAAAGACTGGGAATAGTGTTTATGTCCATTGTTAAAGTGACTGGTTTAAAAAAATCTTATATTCATGTAACAAAATATTGTGCAGCCATAAATGAAGATGCTCTTTATCTAACAATATGAAATGATTTCAAATGTTAGGTAAAAGCAAACATGAGACACAAATGTGAAGAGCATGTTACCATTCAAATAAAAAGAGAGAATGAAGTTTCTGCATATGTATTTGCTTGTGTAGGCATAAGGTCCTTTTGGAAGGATCTTATAATTCACAGTGTATTGTTTCCCTATAAACAAGGGAACTAGATGCCTGAGGGTGTGTGTGTGTGTGTGTGTGTGTGTGTGCGTGTGTGTGTATGTATGTGTGAAGAGAAATTTTCAATGTAAGCCCTTTCATAAGTGTTGAGGATTTTTTTATTGTTTGACAGTTTCATACATTTATATAATGGATTTTCATTGTTTTCACACTATATTCCCCTCTCTTATCCTCCTCCCTCTCCTGCTGGAACCTTCTTCTTAACAAGCCTCTTCCTACTTTCAGGGCTTCTTTTTGTGTGTGGTCCACTCAGAGTAATTAGAGTTTCTTGCCTGAATGTGGGTGGGAAGATTTTTACTGGAATAAGGGCAGCTTATCAGTGGCTATACCACTGAAGAAAATGACACCCTCTTCCTCCAAGTTTCGAGATTTTTATACCATCTAAATGTGTTTTCTGGGGCTGGAGAGATGGCTCAGCAATTAAGAGCACTGGCTGTTCTTGCAGAGGACCTGAGTTTGGTTCCCAGCACCCACATGGCCACTAACAATCATCTGTAACTCCAGTCCAGGGAATTCACCACACTCTTCTGACTTCCATGGGCATTTAACAACACGGGTGCACTTACACACATGCATGCAATATACTCATACACTTAAAATAACCGATCCCTTATATGTGACTATATAAATTTTGATGTAACTCTAGGAGCCAGGTAAAGGGAAAGGATACATAGAGGCAAAGGACAAGAAACAACCTGAAAGGGGGACAGTAGGGAACAGATGTTACCTGAGGGAGTTGGAAAAAATGGGAGCAATTGGTAGGGAGGAGAGGAGGGAAGGACATGCAAGGGACCATGGGGTGAGAGAGGGAAGGAAGTTAAGAGAGGAAAGACAGCAGAAGTTGGGAAGTATTTGGGGGAGGGTGGGAATAATGGGGGCACTGTGGCTAGGGAGGGAGGGAGAAGGGAAGTTGGATGAGAGAAAAAAGAGTGGAGATGAGTGATTCTCAGGGGGGCTATGAAATCAAGAGGGAAAAGTGATGCCCTAGATACCCTATGAGAAACGCACACAGAGTGTCTGAACATTAATGCATATGTATTATGGGAGCCACTTGGCAGGGAACACGGTGCCAGACAGAAGAGACCTCCCTTAGAGTGACAAGCATGCCATACAGCACTCATCAAAGAAGCTTCTTTTTGCAACAGATGGAGGCTACGGCAGAGTTGCACATCTGGCCAGGCAGAGAAAACATACACCTGGGAGATGCCCAGTACTAGGTGACATATCTGCAGTCGAATATTTACAACTAAGGCCCATGGGACATAGCGAAATAAGGGGTAGAGAGAGGGCTAATGCACCCCTCAGCTCTCACCAGTGAGGCTTCCACATACATCAGAGTGTGAGGTACACAGAAGGCCACGTCTGGCCACGTTTTGGAGAATAAGAGACTGTAGCATATAGGATGGGACTCCTTTATGGAAACTTAGCCACCCACAGCTCAGGGACTATTGCGGAAGAGGAGGTAGAAAGACTGTAAGAACCAGGGCCGATTCATGATTACAGGGAGGTGGAGGCTTCCAGGCCACTGGAGGCTTGCTCATATGAGCCTGTGGCAGTGGTAGCATCAAGTACAGGATCCATGTCAGCTCAATGAAACAAGGGCCCAAAGGGGAGGTGAGAATTAGGTGGCAGGCCAGTACTAGGTTGAAAACTAATTGAGACTGATTGCTGGTGGGTGAGGGAGATTATGACTTACATACGACCACCGGATGGGCTGACTAGACTCCAGTGGACACATTTACCCGGAAGGACACTTGGATATAAACACCTGAATGAATAGGACTCAGCATGTATGGCAGAGTGTATGGGGTTTGGTGGGGGGATAGGGGAAGGCATTGGTGGGGGTGGGGGGGTCTGGATTTGAGTGGGAAATGTATGAAATTTAAAAAGCTCAATTAAAGCTGGGCGTGGTTGAGCACACCTGTAGTCTCACCACTTGGGAGGCAGAGGCAGGCAGATCTCTGTGAGTTCAAGGCCAGCCTGGTTTACATAGTGAGTTCCAGGACAGCTGGGGCTACAGGGAGACCCTGTCTCAAAAAGATCAAAAAAAAAAAAAACCCAATTAAAAAAAGAAAATAATATTTTAAAATAAATGTCTTCTACTTAAAAAATAAAATAGATACAGATTTTAAGGAAATGGATGAAGCTCATGGGAAGAACACTAGCCCAACCATAGAGAGACAAATTCGAGTTCCTGCATTTACCATTAACCACCCCCTCTGTCTGTGGCTCAGTCTCCCTATCATATCCACCCCCCCATCCATTTTACTCAGGCTTTATGCATTTTCCACCAAAGCATAAGAGTTAAAAAGGTTCATGTGAAAGGACTGGTAGCAATTAAATGTCTTAATATAGGAAGCTGAATTCGTGTTCCTGTTTAAGTAAATTCTTAGCCACAGGACAAGTTGCCCACACAATGCGTAAGGCAGTGTTAGGAAAGCCTAATCTCTCTTTCTAGCAATAGATGGGGTTAGTGGGCATGATAATGTGCACTTGCCAAGTTACAGACTTTCCCTAAGAATGCAAAAGCATTAGGGTCAAAGAAATTTAGGGTCTGAAAGAACAACAGACTTATGCACAACTCCTGCATTTACTTATGTGGAACTGAGTCCAAGGTCACAGTTTGACACAGCTAAGAGTGGAATCCAACTCTCATCTTTCCTGTGGTGGTTTGAATGAGGTGTCCCCCACAAGCTCAAGTATTTGACACTTGATCAGTTAGTGGCAATATTTCTGGAAGGTCATGGAATCCTTGGAAGATGCAGCCTTGCATGTAAGGGGCTTTGAGAATTCATAGCCATGTTCCATTTGCAGTTTTGCTCCCTCTGCTTCTGTGCCTGATGGAAGATATGGGCACTCAGCTTTCTGCTTCCACTGCCCTCTGCATGCCATGCCTCTCCTGCTACGATGGACTCTTGTCCCTCTGGAACCATAAGCCAAATTAACTCTTCCTTCTACATGTTGCCTTGATCATGGTGTTTTATCACAGCAACCTACCCTCTTTACTCAATACTTTCATAAGTAAACAAAGCCCAAACTCAAGATTTCATGGGAGTACAAACTTCATTTAGTCTAGGCTTTTCATTATTTTCTAATGGGAAGGAGTTCTCTAAACATGAAGCTTTTGTTGTTGTGATAGTATTTTATCACAACAAAAAGTAACTTAGGGGAGGGAGGGTTTATTTTATCTCACAATTCCAGGTCACAGTCCATCATAGTAGAGAAGTAAAGGCAGCAGGAGCTTGAAGCAGCTGATCACACCACATCCACAGTCAAGAGTAGAGAGAAATGAATGCATGTGTGCCTGGTACTAGGGTTACTTTCCCCACCCTTATACAGACCAGGAACCAAACCCAGGGAATGGTGTTACCCACAGTGGGCTGCACCTCAGTTAATGCAATCAGGACAACCCCCTACATATCTGCCCACAGGCCAACCTGATATAGACAATCCCTTACTGAGATTCTCTTTCTAGGTGATTCTACATTGAGTCAGGTTGACAAAACTAACCATCACAATTGCCAATGTCACAAACAGGACTCCTAAGTAGTTCTTTTGGGTACCTAATTTTGAAATAGTCAACTAATTTCTCACGTTATTGTATAAAATTATATATAAAATGATTCAGAAATAAAATTTATTTCCATGTTATACTTAACCGAGGTCATTTTTAACCTAAAATTATGATGTATTAATTTTTCAGATAGAGATATTTAGGAGTGTCTTAAAATTCAAAAAATAATAAGAACATGATTTGGTAAACATGAGGAGCTGTCATAATATTTCAAATAATTCTGAGGAGGTATAGTTACTATCAGCACCAATTCTGTAGCATACCACCTAGTTCATAATCTGTTCCACCATTTCCTAGCCCTGTGACCTTAGGCACATTTCTTCTGTATGTCTATGTGTGTGTGTGCACATGTGTGTTCAAATTGAACATGCAGGAGTGAAGATGTAAGGGTGCAGGTGTGTATATGCACCATACCCATGTGGAGGCCAGGGGACAACCTCAGGTTCAGTTCTCAGGCATCTAATACATTTTTGTTTCAAGACAGTATCTCTCATTGGCCTGGAACTTTGCCACATAAGCCAGGCTATCTGCCCAAGAGCTTCCAGTGCCCCCCACCCCAGCCCCCCATCTATACCTCCTGTCTTAACATCAATGGTATCATAACACATGCCACTGGTCTGGCTTTTTCTGTAGGTTCTGGGAATCCAAACTTGGGTCCTCATGCTTGTGAGGCAAGAACTTTACTGAGTCATCTCCTGAGCCCAACATTTCTTACCTTCTTCCAGTCTCAGAGTCTTTGTCACAAAATAGGGACACTAATACAAAATAACTTTAAAAACTCTAAAACTGATCTTCAGTATAAATCCAGATGAGCTGGAAATCAATTTCAAAACATAACTCAATATTATGGGATGAATATTTAGGAACTATCTCCATAATATGCAACTATAGCTCCATGAACTATAAGGTCACTAATGGTACCCAGGACATACCAACATACAGTATCTGAAGGTAGTGACCTTCCTTAGACCTCTAAGAAATATTTACTCCTGTCAAAGAAGATCTGGCTAAACCATGATGGTTTCTAATAGGGTCTCATGAACTCTATGACAGAATATAATAAGAAACAAAGAGGAGCCAGTCATGGTGGCACATGCCTTTAACCCCCCTAGCACTTGGGAAGCAGAGGCAGCCAGATCTCTGTGAGTTCAAGGCCAGCCTTGTCTACATAGTGAGTTCCAGGCCAGCTGGGGCTACAGGGAGACCCTGTTTCAAAAAGAGTCAGCTACCTTGAGAGGTCTCTAAAAAGTTTTGAAGCGCCCAGCTTCTCCTTTTTTTTTTTTTTCACTTTTTTGGGGGGAAGAGGGGGACAGAGGGAGAGAAGGAGAGAGGGA
This sequence comes from Nannospalax galili, assembly GCF_000622305.1. Classification (NCBI taxonomy): domain Eukaryota; kingdom Metazoa; phylum Chordata; class Mammalia; order Rodentia; family Spalacidae; genus Nannospalax; species Nannospalax galili. The sequence goes on along the minus strand of NW_008355775.1, from coordinate 6,657,849 downwards.
AAGAGAAAAAACCAGTACCCAACAGTAAGCACTACAGATTATTGTATTCAATATGGTCATAATCACATCAGGATCTTATAAACCCATCAGCGATGGGGATAAGAGAGAGGAAAGTCTAATTGTGTAGGCCTGACCAGTGGATCCAGGAAACTAAGGGTTACCACTCTGTAGCTGTGTAATTCCTCACCTGTCATCCAATTTAGGCAAGCTGTTTCCTCGCCTGTAGAGGAGGTACAAGATAACTACCTCATGGGCTATTTGAAAAACTAAGTTTAAAGACAATAAAACGCCTCTTAATGTTCTTGCTATTCTTAGTCATCTAATGTGGACACAATTTGGGTATACCTATCACAGAGACTTTTCAAAAGGGACAGAGAAGATACTCAGAAGGGCTTGATCCACTGGTAGATGTGGAAAGAATATCAATAACCCCCAAGAAAATCATTTGATGTCGGTTTCACTCTAGGGATGTTGAGAACCTGGGAAATGACTTCAATTCTTTGGTGGTGTTACAAGTGTGATCTAAATTGGGGTGCAGGTGCTGCAGCTTTCAAGTTCTCGTGCCTCTTTACAGTGAATTGTACAGAGACAGTGGATAGTTACAGGAAAGGACAGTTTCTTAAAGAGGAGATACACTGGAGGTGTACCATATCTCACCTGTACCCTAGCTCTAAGAGAGCAAAAGAGGGATTGAGGGGAGGGCTGGAGAACTTCTGTGGGTCATTATACTCGCCTCTCCCAAGTTCGTCTAACACAAGCTTTTCTGACCATGACTCCCTGGTCCATGAAGCCAGGTAGATAAGGACTCCCAGTCTTTGGGGGGTCGCCACCATCTCTGGAATTCCCTTTTCAGCTGTTTCCTAGTCCATCTCCTGACCTGTGACCGCTGGACTAATGAGTTACCAGAGTGGATCCCCGTACGGCCTCTCTTTTTAACTACCCAGGGTCACAGAGCTCTCCCTCTTCTCCATCCTTCCTCCTCAGGACCCTAGGGACCCTTCTTCATGGGGGTTCACAAGGACAGCACCCAGAGCTCCCAGAAAGCCCTTCTCCCCGACCTTTAGAAAGCGAAAGCCAGAGCTGCATTCAGCTACCCTGGGAGGAGGCTAGGGGCCTGGCTCAGATGCCGAGCATGCGCAAAGGGCGGGGCGGGCATGGGCCTGGATGGAGCGGCGGGTCAGGGAGTAAAGTCCCTGTTGAGCCGGGGGTACCACCAGTGCCTCTGCCTCTCAAAGGCGGCCCGGCCGCGGTGTACCTGGTAGCGGCCGGTGAGCAGCTGGCTGCGCGAGGGTGTGCACAGCGGCTGCACGTAGTAGTTGTCCAGGATCACCCCGCCTGCCGCCAGCTTGTCCAGGTGCGGCGTGCGGATGACCGAGCCATGGAAACCCACATCGTTCCAGCCCAGGTCGTCGGCCAGCACGAAGACAAGGTGGGGCGGCTGGGCGGCCCCGGAGGCCCAGCCCCACGACGGCAGCCCAGTCTGCAGCAGCAGCAGCAGCGGCAGCAGCGGCGGCGGCGGCGGGCTCCACCGGGCTCTGCTCCTGGTGCATCCTCCCCGCGCGCCCATCCTTCGTCGCCGGTACTGCGGGTGCTGCAGGAATCTTAGACAGAATCAGGAACTGGGTGTCTGGGCCGGGAGTGGGACTTCACCTGGGCGGGCCGCCGGAGGCCGCTCATTCACGCCCTTTGCTTCCCAGCCCCGCCGGGGAGGAGCCAGAGGAGAGGAGCGCGTGACAACGCCGTGGGTGCTTCCAAGGCACAGAGGCTAGTTACGGTTCATCGGTTCATCGTTCGTAGAGATGAACCTGGCATCCAGTGGATGTATGCTCTTTTCAAAGTTACACTCCGTTTACATCCTTCATCTGATTAAATCTTGCTGCAACTCTTAGAGCTAGGCTTTATAATTAGCACCCCCCTCCCCCCGAAGAAACAAGTTTTTGAATGATTGGACCCCTGACTCCAGATCCTGAGCTGCGTGTGCTGTTTAACTAGCAAGTCATGTCTAGTTGAAGGGCCTGGCTTGGGGCAGGTGGGAAAATAGAGAAGAAAACCGTGCAAATGGTGTTTCAGATTCACTAAGGAACAGTGTACACCCGTGAAGCCACTTCCTTTCAGTTAGCAATGAGCCAGACACATTCCGACTGCACAGGATAGTTTTGAAGGTGCCATTTTACTTCTAAATTGTCTTCGAATTGTTTGGGGTGTGTCCATTTGAGACTTTTTGCTTACTCAATGTCTAGAGATAAATGATAACTGTTAGGTGGAGGAGAAAAAAATTGCACTGCTTGAAGAACACACCCTTTCAGGCTGAGTCTGAGTCCTGGGGATTATTTTACAACTTTATAAGTTGTAGATAAATGGTAACCATAAAAAATAATCCTTGCGGGGCTAGAGAGATGGCTCAGCAGTTAAGAACACTGTTGTTCTTGCAGAAGACCCTGGTTCGAATCCCAGCATCCACATGGCAGCTAACAACTGTCCTAACTCCAGTCCCAGGGGATCTGACAGCCTCTTCTGACCTCTCTGGGCATTGCACTACACGGATGCACTTACCCACATGCAAGCAATACATGCATAGACATAAAATAAAAATAAATAAAATTTTAAAAAATAATAATCCTTGTTTATGGAAAAGAGTTGAGTGCACTGGAGTGACAAACCTTCCTCTCCACACCACCATCAAGAAAAAATAAATTCAACTCCACTGGCACAATCTTCAATATTCTTTGTATTGTTTCTTGTATGGTTTTAACACCTTATCAGTTTCTTCATTAGTAGTTAAATAAAATCTTACTATTTATTCATTTCTGTATTTGTGTAAGAGTAATGATTTTTCCTTTTTTGGAAAATTACCCTTTAGTGCATGCTTCCCTCTGAAAGTAGATAACCACTTTCCATCCTTAGTGGAATCAAAAAAATTTAGCAAGAAATTTTTTAAAATTAGCATTAACTTAAAAAATAAAAACCAAATAATTTTGAAGAGCTGTTTGTTACCAGTGTGTTGAGGTTTTAACTTTTTATTTAAGGATTCTGTAGAAGGAGACTAATTTCCACTGTGGCCTTTGCATGTCTTTCTGTTCCATAATTGTCCTCCCTTTACCCCTTCCACTTTTGAGCCAGGTTCTCACTATATAGCCCAGGTTAGCCTCCTACATCTGTGTATCCTCCTGCCTCAGCCTCCTAAGCATTAGAGGTATTGGGATTGCAGTCATATACCACTATGTCTTTCCCTACCCTTCTTGATAAAAATCAAATAGCCCATACAATTGGCAGCTATTTAGTTCCTCCTTTAATTATTTCTCCTGAAGCTGAGCCTGTGCATTCTCATGTCTTGCATTTTCAAATAAAAAGCACACATTAGTGGTGCTCCAGAGAAGTGCAAACAGAAGAGTTGATTCTGTTCATCCTCTTTGTGCCAAGCACTGGTGACCTGCATGCAACACAGCTAGTTATTTTGTAAAAATCTCCCAACTAGTATTTGTCTGCTGCTTCCTCAACATTAGATTCAGGTTACAGCTTTGTACAAAAATGCACAAAAGTGATGTGACATGCTTCTTGGTGCCCCAAATAGAGAAGCACTCTGTTGATTTGCTCTCTTATGGAATCACTTTGTTAGGGCATCAGTTCTCCACTGCAAAGTTACCATTTTCCCCTCGTAAGTACTAAGTATGCCTCAGACTTTTGATGCTTGGTTTTCATTTCTTCCATCAATTTTAATTAGGATGGCTGCCAATGGTGATTTTCTAGTCTCATCATTTGTTCTATAGTTAGTTTCCTTTCCGGAGTTTCCGTATTTCCTGTGTATTTGTTTCATCATGAATTCTTAGATTGTTTTAATCAGCGTGCTGTAATCCTTTAGCATAATTATTTCAATGCTTGAATGTTCCCTGACTTGCCCATGGGAGTAGATTCTCATGTCCTTTTTTCATCTCTGAACTTTATTTTTTGGTATGTTGAGATTTTTCCAGGCCCATTGTGTATTTTTCCTTCATCTGCTCTGGATATTTCTTTAAGGAACTCTGAGCCTTCTTAGTGAAAGATGACCTTTAGAAACCAAAACCTGTGCTGCCAGTGTGCTGCTCCCTGGGCTGTAATTGCTTCTGGGTGCTCTCATCAGATAGTCAATAAGAGCTAGGCATGTTTATGCACATACACACTGCAGGAAGTTCTCTGAAGAAGCCACAACTGTGTTGAAGATTGATTAAAACTTCATGATTATGGAAAGAAACAATGTTGCAAGTCAAAAGCCAAAATCCTGGGGCTGGAGAGATGGCTCAGTAGTGGTTAAGAGTGCTTGCTGCTCTTGCAGAGGACCCAGCTTTGATTCCCAGCACCCACATGATGGCTAACAACTATCCATAACTCCAGTTCCAGGGGATCTAATGCCCTTTTCTGACTTCCGAGGGCATTGCACTACACAGGTGTACTTAACACATGCAGGCAATCTACTCATACACGTAAAATAAAAATGATAAACATTTTTTAAAAGCCAAAATCCTGTTGGGCTATCTTCAGTCTCCCTAATTACTCACCTTTGAATCTGACCTAACTTCTTTATGACAATTAGGCAAATCTTTTGGAATGGGTTAACTCAACAAACCACTGGTTTCTACCAACTCTAAAGCTGAATGTTATAAAGCAGCAAATGAAGTCAGTAGAAAAGATTGCTCTGCTCTACTCCAACCTGCCTACCTGATGTCCCCACCAGTGTAATGGTGCATGCATAGACAGATGGTTTTCTTCTGTTTGGTGATGACACAAGTTCATGTGACCCCTCTACAGTAAAACAGTCATTCAGGGAAACATGAATCTGAATTCCTGGGCCATGGTCAATTCATATTTGGCTCAAAATAAACTATATCCTACTCACTTTAAAGCAAGAATTGTGTTTTACACCCAACACATATATAACTGTTCATATACATACCCACATACTATATCTCTGTGAATCTATCTATATAAAGCTATGGGCTCATAGTGGATATCTCCAGTTCTGGTTTCCTCCCCTTCTAGATGTGTATGGGTTATAACAATTTTCATTACCACCAGCTACTAATAAGTACTGAACTGAATAGTTAAGCATATTCTCACAAACTAACCATACTCTTACCCTATGATCTACCAATGCCGTACCTTGGAATATATCCAAAGGAGTTAAAAACTTAGGTCCACACAAAAACCTGTACACATGTTCGTAGTGTTACCAATTGAGTTTGTCTAGGTGCTGTTTGAAAAGACCAGTGACTTGGGGCTGGAGAGATGGCTCAGCAATTAAGAACACTGGCTATTCTTGCAGAAGACCCAGGTTCGAATCCCAGCACCCACATGGCAGCTAACAACTGTCTGTAACTCCAGTCCCAGGGGATCCAACAGCCTCTTCTGACCTCCGTGGGCATTGCACAACATGGGTGCATGCGGGCAATACATGTATACACATAAAATAAAAAAATAAATTTTTTTTTTTAAAAAAGAAAAGGCCAGTGACTTGTGGACAAATGGTTGGGGCATGAATAAAGTTTTTTTTATTTGAAACTCAGAAAACCAAAGAAGATGGAAGGCTATTGCCAAGGAAGACTGCCTTAACTCAGCCTAGCTTTCAAGCTCCTTTGTCCCTAGGAAAGGAGCCTGAATGGGAGCTTAGGCAGAACTGAGCAGAAACCTGATCCAGAAGGTAAGGTGCAGATTAATCAGATTCATGACTTCTAAAATTAGTGATTTAGAGTCAACTAAAGCTATTATCATATACTTTACTTGCATAGACATTTAGGCCTATTTCTGGGTTTTCTGTCCTAGTCCACTGGACATGGTGTTGCATTGTCTCAGTTATAAGGCTTTAATATATTTTTTTAGTATTTGATAAGGCAAGTGACGTCCCATAGCTTTTCACATTTAATGTTTTCCTAGCTATTTCTGCATATTAATTTTTCATATGAAGTCTCAAGTCAACATGTCTAGTTCCATTAAAGGAGGTGAACATGGTAGCACATGCCTGTAATCTTAGCACTTGAGAGACTGAGGTAAAGAGATGGTGAGGTCAAGACTAGTAAAGTAAGAATTGTTTCAAAAAATAAAAATAATAAAAAGTTTTTTGGTCTTCTTATTGGAATTGAATTAAGTTTATAAATTAATTTGTGGAGACCTAAACTCTTTGTGGTATTCGGTTATGTCAAAGAAGAGGTACTTTTCCATTTATTAAGATCTACTTTTTTTTTTTTTTTTTTTTTTGGTCGTTTTTGAGACAGGGTCTCACTGTGACCCCAGCTGGCCTGGAACTCTCTATGTAGACCAGGCTGGCCTCGAACTCAGTGATTCACCTGCCTCTGCCTCCCAAGTGCTGGGATTAAAGACATGTGCCACCACGCCCAGCTTACTTTTATATCTCTTAGGAATACATTCAGATTTTCCTCCAATATTTTGCACTTTTCTTATTAAATGAATTCCTAAGTACTTTATTTTCTCTGTCGCTATTGAAATGGAGCTGTGTCCATTACTATATCTTTAAAATGATTGTTAGTGGTGAACCTTAAGGTTTTAATCATGTAAAAAAGATAATGTGCGCTGGATGTGGTGGCACATGCCTCTAATCCCAGCATTCAGGAGGTAGAGGCAGATGGATCTCTATGAGTTCAAGAACAGCCTAGTCTACATTGTGAGTTCTTGACCAATCAGGGATATCATGAGACCCTGTCTGAAGAAAAAAAAACGTACTATGGAACAATCTCCAGTTTATCCTTTTTATAGTTAGTGAAAGTTGTGCTTGATATGCTTTTATTTGCTTACAGTATATGTGAGGGAGACAGCCTATTCACATAGTATTTCAAGAAGGCTATGAAGGAATTAGAAAACTGGTTGCCCCTAGGTAGACAAGTTGACCAGATAAAGGGATGGGAAATAGACTTAATTTTTCACCATACACCCTTCTATACCTTATAGTGGTTAAAATTTCTGCATAGTATTATCAATTTCTTCTTGATCATCTATTACTACCATTATTATTAATAATGTCAGAATTTTCAAATTGCAAAAATGTGCTCAGACAAAATTTGAGCAATCTGCACCTTAACCTTTGGATCCAGTTTCTGCTCAGTTCTGCCTAAGCCCTTTCCGCCTATTTACCTAGGATTGCTAGAATTTGCTGATCTTTGAACAAACGGCTAAATCCTAAGGGCCCTGCACTAGGAGATCACACAGCTCCTCTTACCCAGCCTCTTGACCACTGTTTGCAAGCTAAGCTCAGAAATCAGAACAACTGTGTTTCACTGCTTCTCCCCAACCATTTTTGTTTTAATATCTTTGACTATGCTGAATATTGCATAGAAAGGCTAAGCAATTTTAAGCATTTATGTCTAAATGTTTAACCGTTGGGATGTGTGAAGAAAATCTACCCAACTGCTAGATAAGAGTGGTAAGAGGTCTTTCTTCAGGGATAACAACTGCGTTTGCATGTGCTAAGTTGTGGTTGATGTTACTCATTTTCTGTCACAGTAAGAAGACGCCCTTGAACATCTGAAAGAAGACCAAACTCTGTCCATTTAGATGCTACCTACTAAATTATTTTCAGGATACATTTATAGAAACTAATGTGGAATGCATTTGTAAGTGGAAGGAAATGGTCTTACAAGTCTTTGAGGTCTGAAACAGGTGTTCAAGGAGTGTTTTGAGGTTCCTTGACCATTCCTTCTGTTAGTAGTTACATGTATACATTATACTCGCTCAGAAGGCAGTAAGGACCATTGAGGCTTCAAGCACATAAAAAGGATATTCTTCACCAACAGCATCTTCAGTTTCTTGCTTACTGTTGGTCATGTTCTCTCTCTCTCTCTCTCTCTCTCTCTCTCTCTCTCTCTCTCTCTCTGTTGTGTGTGTGTGTGTGTGTGTGTGTGTGTGTGTGTGTGTTGGGAGGAAATGGGTAAGAGGAGAAAAAGAAGAAAAGTAGTTTCTTTTAGCTCCAACATTCTCTAAACTGATGATGTTAAGTTTGAATGAAAACCAAGGCCAACTCAGAATGAAGCTCCCTTGATGCCCTCATCCTGCCCACTGTTCACCTCCAACCTCCCTAGACCAATCAGAAGAGAGCAGAGAGTGGAACATGGTTCTGCTCTGATAAAAAGATCCCGACATGGCAATGTACCTAAGGCAAGGGATTCTAAAGAAATATTTTCTTCTTTCTTCTTTTCCCTATTTCTTCTTTCCTTTCCCACAGCCTGGCCATGGCAACATCTTGTTCCTTGGCCTACTTAGTGAATGGTTGCTAGAATTCACAGGCCTTTGTATACTTTTGTATACTTGTCTTATGTGTACTGCTTTCTTGGCACTCCAATGTCTACATTTAATACCCTTTCCTTTAAAGAAAAAAAAGCTCCAAGGCAACTCTTTCTAATCATGTCTATATATCCTACACCATGTGAATGCATGTATTAAAAAACAAGCTGGGCATGGTGGCAGATGCCTTTAATCCCAGCACTTGGGAGACAGAGGCAGGCAGATCTCTGTGAGTTCAAGGCCAGCCTGGTCTACATAGCCAGTTCCAGGCCAGCTGGGACTATGGGGAGACCCAATCTCTTTCAACCTCTTCTTAGAAGCACCATTGTGACCCTCAGAGGTAATATATACATATGTGCATATGATTTAGATACACATTTTTCTAGTTGAACCTAAATGGCAGCATATTTCATTTTGTTATGCAGAAAGTTATAGTTTAAATGTAAGAAGTTGCCCACAGGTTCGTGCACAGAAAAGTTGGTCCCCAGGTAATGATGCAGTTTGGGGAGGCTGTGGAACCTTTAGAAGGGGTGGCCTAGCTGGAGGAAGTGGATCCCTGGGCCTGGGCCTTGAAGTATAGAGCCCAGCCCTGCTTCCTGCTCCATCTCTGCTTCCTGGACTCTGGAGGTATGAGCAAGCAGCCTCCCCCTCCTGCCACCACTTCAAGCCAGTCCCACCACCATGTCCACATGGTAGACTGTCTTCTCAAACATGAGCCAAAATAAATCCTCCCCCTAAGTTGCTTCTTGTCAGGCATCTGATCACTGTCATGAGAAAAGTAGTTAATTCAGTTACAGTGAGAGCAGATCTTTAAAGTGTTGGCTTGCCCAGGCCTCCCTCCTTCCCACTCACCGTATTTGCTCCTCTTGACCCCACTCCCTTAGGCCGTGGATCAACAGACATAGCACTGTACCAGTGTCAGCCACTGTCTATGTCGATGGTTTATGTTTCATAATCTTCCTCTTCTTTGTGCTATATCACAAGGGGCCAAACCCTATAAACTGTGTGCCAGATTTCTTTACCTACTTGGCTTCCAGATAGTCTAGGTCAATGAGAAGCCCTGTTCAGGGTCTGGGTAGAGCCGTAGGGTTGTGTTTCTTCCATGGTTCCAGCTCCTGCCAGTGGCCCCTCTGTATATGATCCTAGCTCCTGTCTGGCAGCTCCTTCAGGGCATCCCCTTCAGTGGTTCTGCATGCTGAACAGCATATTTTGAACTACTCTGCAAGTTAACCCCATGGAGAGACCCATAGAGGGGGATGTCTGCTCACCCCAGCAATTCCGGTGATCTTTGGTGAGGTATTCTCTCAAGAGGCTGAGGCAAGGGTTTTGCAAGTTCAAGGACATCCTAGGCAGCTTAGATTCTTGTCTTAAAAAGCAAAAAAAGAGGGTTAGGGCTATAGCTCAGCAACAGAGTGCTTGCCTAGCATGTATAAGGCCCTAGATTCAATCCCTAGTACTGCAAAGAAGAAGCCCAGCCAATGAGATTCACTTTTTAAAAAAACCTTGCCTCTTATATAAGGCACAATTATTTTTTAGTAATAACCAAGAAATAAAATGACAAATAGTTATCAGAAATGTAAAGAGTGAACATTTTCTATTGTGCTTTATATATAGTTATACTAGTAAAAAATGAGAAAAGTAGAAATGAAATATTATGAAAAGAAGCAAAAGGATATTTTTAAAAAACACATTAAGAAGTAGTTTTTTAAAA
>NW_008355775.1:6642560-6646335 GCF_000622305.1 Nannospalax galili | reverse complement strand
ATGAAAAGAAGCAAAAGGATATTTTTAAAAAACACATTAAGTAGTAGTTTTTTAAAAAGACTATATTAATACCTGTGTATTATTCTGTTGTACTAACCCAATCTGCTATGTATGAATAATAAAGTGATTGTTTCTATTTTTAATATTTATTTTTTATTTTTAATTATGTCTATGTATTGTGGGGTGGGTATGTGTACACGTGAGTGCAGGTGTCTACTAAGGCCAGAAGAGAGCGTCAGATCCCCTAAACCTGGAGTTACAGATGGTTGTGAGCCTCCCAAAGTTAGTGCTGGGAACCAAACTTGAGTCCTCTACAAAAGCAGTATGCCATTTTAAACACTGAGCAATCTCCAGCCCCACCATTTGTTTTAAAGCCATAAATTCTGCATGTGTCAACAACTTCACTCAAACTTGTTTAAATATCAATGTTTACTTGTCAGTATAACTAGATTTGTCCATTTGCCTCGACTGAAAAAACTTTTTAAGCATTTCTTTTTTAAAAATAATTTATTGAGAATTTCATACATACATATAAGGTGTTTTAATCAAATCCATGCCCACTTCCTCCCCTCCAACTCCTCCCATATCTCCCCATCACTTTTTCTGATAACTTTATGTACTTCTTCTTCTTTGATTTAGTTTTTATGGGGCTTTTGGCTACTCTAACATTCCCCCATCTGAAGAGGTAGCCCTAAAATCTTTAAGGATTAGATAAAAGCTCCCAAATATTTTTGACATTTTTGGCCCTTGGAATGGAGTATGTTGTTAAGCATTTAATTTCAAAAATATTTCTTTTACCTGAGCAATAGACACAAAAATAATTAGGAAAATATTTCAGTCTGATAAGTTTGGCAAAACTACTTTCACAATGCTATAATACTGTCAGTGTCTTTATTCCTTTGAGAACAATTCTGGATTATTTAAATATTTCTGTACTTGAAAGTTTCCCACTAAAACGCCTTCATCGTAAAATTTATCATTCATTTATCCAGTTTTCACACAAATAAAAATTTGAAAAGAAGAAATCTGGGGGACTGAGAGATGACTCAGCAGTTCAGAATCGTTGCTGCTCTTTCAGAGGACTGGAGTTTGATTCCTAGCATGCACATCGGAGGCCTCACAACCTCCTGTAACTCCATCCCAGGGATCTGATTCCCTCTTCCAACCTCAGTAGGCACCTGCACACATGTCACATGTCCTCACACAGACACACGTTTACATAAAAAATATAAATACATCTTTAAAAAAATTGAAAAGAAAAAAATCTGAATTTGAAAGATATATTGAAATTCAGTGAGCTATTTCACATCTGAACTGCTATTTGCAGTTCCTGGAGGCATTAAACCTCACAGTTTGCCTGCTTTTTATAACACGCATGTAATAAATGGATAGAAGCTCCAGTCATGTAGAACAACCAAACTGAAAAAGTTCAACTTCCGTTTCTTCGTATTTACAATCCCCTGCTGTCATTGTTATTTCCAATTTGGTCTTTAACCAGGATAACGAGTTCCACAGGGATTGAAGACATAAACTGTGCCTCAAGTAAACTTGAATGATTCCAGCAGGAAAAAAAAAAAAACAAACTAACTAAAAATGAATTGCATGGAGCTCTAAGTATTGGGCACCCACAAGAAAACTGGGGCTCTCCAAATTAAATTCTAGAAACAATGCAATGTTCATTAAGATATAACTAATAGTTGGACATACTGGTACAAATCCATTTTTTCTGGCACTTGGAGGCTGAGGCAAGGATCAAGAGTTCAAGGCCAGTCTGGGCTATAAAACGAGACCATAACTCAAAAGCACATCTAGGGATCTGGGGAGATGCCTCGTTGGCAAAGTGCCTGATGTGCAAGCATGAGGACCTGAGTTCAGACCCTCAAAACTCACATAAAGGCCAGGCATAGCTACATGTACCTGTAACCTTAGTACTGGAGGGTGGGGGAGATAGGCATTTGCATCCCTGCAGCTTGCTGACCAATCTATCCCATCAGTGAGCTTCTGTTTCACTGAGAGATCCTGTCTCAAAAATAAGATGAGGACACCCCCAGCTAACCAAATACCCATGTGCTCAAGCCTTCCACTCCTCCACCAGGAAGAAGATACCCAACATTGCCTCTGGCCTCCATACAAATGTGCATACACACCCATATACACATACACATACAAAACATTTTTTAACTTTTAAATAGTCAAAGATGTAAGTAATCAAAAGTGTTAATTTGAAGCTAATTTAATTATATAAAATCAATCAAATATTAATGTGTGATTAAAGGTAACCTAGCTTTTGTCCTCACTGGTGCCCTGAAATTGTGCTAATAGCATCATCCATAACCACTCTGTCTAATTTAAGGGGAAACTTTCAGTCTTTAATCTTTTAAAAAATATTTTATTATTTTTATGTGTATGCACGCATTGCCTGCATGTAGGTAAGTGCACCCATGTCGTGCATTGCCCACGGAGGACTCAAGAGGCTGTTGGATCCCCTGGAACTGGAGTTACAGACAGTTGTTAGCTGCCATGTGGGTGCTGGGATTCAAATCCAGGTCTTCTGCAAGAACAACCAGTGTTCTTAACCACTGAGCCATCTCTCCAGCCCCTCAGTCTTTAATCTTACTAGACATCTCCTTACCTTCTGATATTAATCATACAGATGTACATGATTAAAATTGAGGAGGATTTAGAAGAGTAGAAAAAGAGAACTAAGATACTGCAGATGTCAGGGCACCTACCAAAATTCTTAAGTGATTTCATAAAATAATTGCTTCTGCTACTGTTAGAATTTTTAATTTTTTTTACTTATTTACTTTTATTTTATATGTATGAGTGTTTTGTCTACATGTGTATAAATGCATCACATGCATGCAAAGCCCATGGAGGCTGGAAGAGGGCATTGAATTCCCTGGAACTTGAGTTAGGGGTGGTTATTAGCTGCCATGTGGGTCCTGGGAACTGAACCTGGTTCCTCTGCAAGAGCAGCCAGTGCTCTTAGCCACTCTCCAACCCCAATAGGATTTTATTTTACTTGCAGCTGATACCCTTTGTAATTATCTTATTAGGAGGCTAGTTGTGTTTCTCTAACCCCTTGCCTCCTATTTTGCATTACAGCTTGGCTTTTGTCCTTACTGTCTCTTCTAAAATTGTTCACAATGATGGCACCAAAGACCACTGTGCTGAACTGAGGAGTATTTTCCAGGTTTTAGTCTTACTTGACATCTTCCTGTCTTCTGACACTTTGTGGTCCCTTTATTCTCAAAATGTGCTGTCTCCTTGGTAGTTCTGACGCCGTCATTTGTAACTTATCACCTGTTCCTTTCCTAGCTGAATGCTTGCCCTTGACTTCTGTAGTTTGTGCATTTCAGGAAGGCAGTATGATCAGGACAACTGAGGTTTCCTTTTGGGTGTCTAAGTTTTAATAAAGGAATTTAAAAATGGACTCAGAAGAAAGCTTAAGGACAATTTTATTGAGTTTGTGAGAAATACAACAGGGCAGGCAAGCTGTAAATCTTGGCAACTGCTGGGAAGAGAGAGATGGAGAAGAGGAAGGAAGAAGAGAGAAAGTCATGTCTTTTGCAACTGAGGTTGGCAAGCAACTGCATGTGGAAGTCGGGGATTGGGGTGGGGCTTCAGAGAAAGAGTAAGAAAGCCCAGGGTGTAGGGAAAATATGCTTAGGCTTTGGGCCAGTATCTGAAAAGAGAAAGGGAGGGAGGGAGGGAGAGAGAGAGGGAGAGAGGGAGAGAGAGGGAGAGAAGGGGAGAAAGAGGAGAGGGGGGA
>NW_008355775.1:6633353-6642521 GCF_000622305.1 Nannospalax galili | reverse complement strand
AGAGAGAGAGAGAGAGAGAGAGAGAGAGAGAGAGAGACTATGCTTTTCTAAGTTAGGATTCAGAAAAAAAGACCAACAGGCTCTAAGGTGCTGTCTGCTGGAAGCATACCAAGTGTCTGCCAGAGGAAGAAGCTTTTGGAAGGATAAATACATAATCTCATTAAGAAGAGAATTAGTCCTCCTTTCTTCTTAACATATCACCAAGTGAACTAGCTTTCCCAGGGAGACAGACTCTTGGCGAGGTGACCAACAGGCCCAGCTGGTTTAATTCTTGAAGGAAGAGACAATAGCATGTCATTTTTTGGTAGCTTAGAATGTGAGGTCTTCACCCAGGGCCAGAGGTAGAATTTAGGTTCTATTCTTTTGACAAGGAGAAGGTAGATTTGCCTTAATGGACCTCAGCAATGCCTAAATAACCTCTCCCTTTAAAAAAATTCATGTGTATGTATGTCTTGCCTGCATGTATAGATGTGTACCACAGGTGTACTTGGTGCTCAGAGAGGCCAAAAGAGTGCCTCAGATTCCCTGGAATTGGAGCTACAAATGGTGATGATCTGCCATGTGAGTACTGGGAACTAAATCCAGGTCCTCCACAAGATCAGAAAGTGCTCTTAACCATTGAGCCACCTCTCCAGTTCTCCTTTTTATACTGTACTTTAAATACTAAGGAGGAGTTTTCCTTTCTAGTGTTAACTTGGGAAATGAGAGATAGGGTCTATAGTCAACCATGAAACAGGGGTTTATCCTCAGTGGCTCCCAAGGCTGTTAATTCTGTAACAGCTTTTTCAGGGCCTGTGTAAATGAATTCTTCACCAAGGAATGCAATCATATGGCATTTGAAATACAGGATGACTTCAGCAGATGGAACGGTGAGCTGTGCTTTGTGGACAGCAGACCTGTGAGAAGCGGAAGTGGTGTCTCTCAGTCCAGAAGCCTTTGAACCCTCCATTATCTCCATGCTTCACAGCCGGCCAGACACTTCTGAAGTCTCTACCTAGAGAAAATACTGCCAAGGAATGCATTATCCTTTATCCTTCTTTGAGCAACTTTCTGTAAACTACTGAACTATTTTTATGACTCATTTATGGCAGAGATATAAAGCTGGGGCAACAGTTTCATCAGAAGAATATAATTAACTTGATTTGCTTTCTCAGAATTTTGTGTAGTGAAACTTTCTCCCTTTCACAGCAGCTATCTCTGAATACCTTTTGTCTTTTCTTGGTTTAGCTTAAATACGCACAAAATTAGTTCCATGAAAATCCAGAATCTAGTCTGCTATCTAATATCCTACACAGCATATTTCAAAATGTTTGAATTATTTGGCCAAGCGTGGTGGTACACATTTGTAATCCCAACACTTGGGAGGCAGTGGCAGGTAGATCTTTATGAGATGGAGGCCAGCCTGGTCTATATATTCCAGGATTTCCAGGCCAGCTGGGGCTATAGAGACCTTGTCTCATAAAACAAAACAAAACAAAAAAATGTTTACATTTTTTTCTCCTGTCACCTTTTCTCATCAGCAGAAAAGGAGAAAGACAGATTCCTTAGGATGCAAACATTAGCAATGGCATAACATTCATAAATTTTGTAAAAGCAAGGTGATATGTTTTTTCTCTTCCTCCCTCTCTCTCTCTTCCTCTCTCCCTCTCCTTCTCCCTCTCATTCTTCTTCTCCTCTAGGTCTCATGTAGCCCAGGATGACCTTGAATTCCCTATCTTCCTTGCCTCAGCCTCCGAATTGTTCAATTACAGGTGTTTACCCCCAGGTCTAACCTTCACCAGTTCCTATAATTTTCCTGAGGTTTAGACAAGCCTTCTGCAAATCTTCTTGCTAGTCCTTTAAAAATTTTATTTTTGTTATTTATTTATTCCAGGAGGGGTAGTGAGAGAGCACATGAGCCATGGTGTGAGTGTAGTGATCAGAGGACTACTTGTGGAAGTTGGTTCTCTCCTCTCACCATGTGGGTCCTGGGAACTGAACTCAGGTTGTCAAGCTTGACAGCAAGCTCCTCTCCCTGCTGAGTCATCTTGAGGCCCCTCTCTAGTACTTTCAATCATTCTGGCTATTTACTATTCAGAGCTCACATCAATCATGGACCCAGTTCTTAGAGGTCTCTCGGTAGATGGTCCACTTTCCAGAAGTGGTTACACTTGGGATCTCCCTCCATCTCTTATCCTGGAGTTCCCGATTTTAGGGATCAAACCAAGGGCCTCACACATTCTTGGCAAGCACTCTACCACTGAACTACATGGTTGACTCTTTTTACTTTTGATTTTGAGGCAGATCTCACTAAGTTGCCCAAGCTGGTCTTAAACTTGGGACTCTCCTGCTTCAGCCTCTCAGGTAGTTGGGATCACAGGCCTGGGCTACCAGGCCCAACTTCACTTGGGCTCTTCTGGGTCACAGTACTCACCAAAGAACTGGCAGATAAGCCATCAGGAGCTGAGTGCTTGGGGAGCTGGTCCTCCTCCTCTGTCTCTCTCAGTGTGGAAGTGTTTGTAAGAGCATTTCCCCTTTGCGTAAGAGGACACACCAAAGGAAGTGAACAGCAGGTGAGAGAATCCTAATATATGCTTATTCTTATAAAACATTTAAAATGTAAGTTTGTTGTCATTTAAAAACTTACAAGAGCTCATTTTAGTTTATTCTGATTACAGAATCTTAACGTGTTTGACAACTAGCTTTCTTTAATATGTAAGTTCAATAAATCTATAACAAATATGTATGTATGTGAATTAATCATAAATGATAAACCACCTTTCAAAAGTCTTTTGATTTACTCAGTCAACTAAACTCTAATCATTTTAAGACGTATATCAAAGCATTGTTTCTCAATGATTTTTTTTCTTCCATCCAGAGCACTAAGGGCAATCCTGTCAGCCGTGAAGCCGTTGTTTGACCTGTGTTGTCAAATGCTCTGTGAAAGGATGTTCAGAAGGGCACTGTGTGATGTCAGCTTGCATTAGTCCTTTCCCAAAGAGAGGTGCTCAGTATTCAAACTGTGTTTGTTCTGGCATAATCTATTTAGGCTTCAGCTTCGTTCTGCAGGTTTACAAGTACAGGCTTCCTTAGAAGAGTCTTCTTTTTTGCCATTTCTGTACTAAAATAATTTCTAAAAGGACAATTATGATATAAGCTGCCTTCAGGGAAGCCAGTAAGAAACTGGTAAATATTTTAGAGAATCAAAATAGAAAGTTGGTGACAAACTGATGTTAAATTCTCGCTATTTTCATCATAGATATATTATAAAAATTAAAATTATTATGTATTCACCTAAGAAAAGATTTCTCAGTAAAGCAAATCCATCCATGGCATTGCATGTTTCATGTAAAAGATAATTTATCAGTTTTCAGTTGTCCTGTGCTAGATTCCTAAAATTACGGAAAGTCCTTTAATTCATTTAAAATCATGATTGTACATTAACAAATACCTAATGTTTTTCTGATTGGATTTCATAAACATCAATATGAGGGTAATAAAAAGTCTTGATCTTAAATTCATCCTTTGAATGAACAATGTAAACCACTAATTCATCAAGCCATCTTGTTTATAAAACAAATCAGGGAAAGGTTTCTTTATTAAGATTCTAAATCTGGATTTTGATGATTTTAAATGAATTCATGTTTTCTCTAATCCTGCATGAACAGGATTTCCAGAGCTGTCAAATAGCAACTATGATTCAGTTAGTTGGCTGGTAGAGATCTTTTTCAAGCTTTATCTTTTCAGCCATCCTTTTGTGAAGCCGGGTTCTGGTTGGTTCAGTGAGTACCAAGGGTTCTTGTATGACCGTTGCTGGGTAATTTTTACCCAATAGTTCAACCTCTACTTGCTGTCCCACTTCACTAAGCTCTATAGGGACATAAGCAAAAGCCAGACTCTTCTGGATGCTGTAACTATAGCTTCCGGATGTTGTGTTGCCAACCACCTGAAAAACAAGAGCCAGCAGTCCTTAGCACAGTGGTCACAGCCTTGCTCCATGTCTCAAAATGTTTCCTGAGCCACAGAGTCAGTTAACAATATGAAGGCTTCTATCAACATTATACAAGATGACTGGTTTCATTATGAAATAGTTATACATACACATTAGGTCCCTTGTTAACTTTCACACACCCCCTTTTATCCTTCTTCCCTGCCCCCCATCCCCTTCTTCTCTGTCTCCCTTCTACTTTTATGTCTCATATTGTTTTAAATCTAAATTTTACATATGAAAGAAAACATGTCATTTTTTTCTGAGTCTGATTTATTTTACTTAACATGATCTCCAGTTCCACCCATTTTCTTTCAAATGACATGATTTTACTCTTCTTTATGGCTGAGTAAAAGAAACTCCATTGTCCCACTGAAAAGATGGCTTAGTGGTTAAGAGCATTGACTATTCTTGGTTGCAGAGGACCAGGTTTTGATTCCCAGCACTCACAAGGTGGCTAACAACCATCCAAAGCTCCAGTTCCAGGGGATCCAATGCCCTCTTCTGACCTCCTCAGGCATTGCATGACACAGGTGCACTTACGTACATGTAGGCATTATATTCATTTACAAAAATGTTTTAATTAAACCTCATTTTCTGTATCCATTAGTCTTTTGATGGACATCTAAGTCAATTCTGCATTTGGCTATTGTGAATAGTGCTGATCATGGGTGTGCAGGTGTCTGTGTGGTGTGCTGAATTAGATTCCTTTGTATACACACAGGAGTAATAGTTGGGTCATATGATAGTTCTACTTTGTTTTCTGATGAACCTCTATGCTGACCTCCATAGAGGCTGGACTAGTTAATATTCCATCAACAGTGTCTAAGAGATCCTTTGCCCTCACATCCACACCAGAATTTGCACTCGAAATTTCCCTTGAAATTAAAGTTTTTGTTTGTTTTGTTTTTATTTTTATTTTTAAATTTTATTATATTATTTATTGTGTGTGGGTGGGTGGGGTGCACGTGCTACCACGTACATGTGGAAATCAGGACAATTTGGAATTGGATTTGTTTCCTTTCACTATATGGGTTCCAGGAATTGAATCCAGGTGAACAAGCTTGGCAGCAAGGGCCTTTACCTGCTGAACTGTCTAGCCAGCCCTGAGTTGACTTTTTTTTGAGACAAGGTTTTATTGTGTAGCTCAGGCTAGTCTCATTATCATTGTGCCTCAACCTCCTGCATACTGGGATTGAAGGCATTTGGCAACACACCCAGCTGCACACTTAGTTTCAATACCCAGCATTATTTTGTTCAATTTCAAACTAAGGGATTTGTTAGAAGGAAGAATGGACTATTTGCATTTTAAACTTAAAAAAGTCTCCTTTATCATTAAACAAATATGGTAATAAAAGAGAAAAAAAATTAAAAATCAAAATGCAAACTTGGTTAACTGTTCCTAATGGAGTTTAGAAGATGGCTTGCCAAAATAGCACTGAAATAAACTATTTATTAATATAGCAATAGTCAAATGAAGTCAATAGTCTATATGAAAGAATATAGTGTGCATATATTTATGTACATATTTTAGTGAACAATCCTTTCTAATAGTAGCTTTTTTTTTTTCGGTCGTTTTGAAACAGGGTCTCCCTGTAGCCCCAGATGACCTGGACTCATTATGGAAACCAGGATGGCCTTAATCTCACAGATTCTTCTGCTTCTGCCTCCTGAGTGCTGGGATTAAAGGCATGTGCCACCATCCCAGCAATCCTTGCTGATTGTAAGGCATTTAAGTAAATGCTAATTTAACACTTTAGCTTGACCATATTTTCTAGACTCCAAAGGAATGAGTTAGAGTCCTGGTACCTACTTTCAAGAGTTCACAGCTTAGTTGGGGGAATTAACAGAGATACAGAAAAATTGGGCGAAAGAGCTATGGCATAAAACATGAAGGATTTACTCTATAACTTGAAGAAGAGTTGAATTAGGTTGGCAAAAATGGAGGATGAAATCTACCAAAGGAGAGAAGTCTATTGTCAGCACACGATAATCAATAGAAAGATGTTGAATGAAATTGCACCTTATCTCTGTTTGCAATGAACAAAGAAGCGAACTATTCAAGCCAGAGGATGGCTCAAGGTAACTGGGGATGCAAACGGTACCAAACAAGCACTCAGAACCCAGGAGATGCCAACAGAGGCTTTATGTGACAAAGAAACAACAAAAGCTATGTAATAAGTCTGGTTAGAAGAAAAGAAAGTCAGTTTAAACCAGATCTAAAGGAAAGAAAGAGAATAAAAGTGGAGGAAAAAAAGCAAAACCAAAATAAAACAAAACAAAACAAAAATACTGTCAAGTCAAAACGCTGCTTGGAAAAAAAATAAAAAGAAGACAACAAAATCAAAATATGATATATAAATAAATGTTTTGTTTTGTTTTCCTGGTCTCATAATATTGTGCTGTTCTCTCTGGTCAGCAGCCCAGTGCTGTGGGCTGCACATGTCCGGTGTCAACTCATGGCCATGATGAGTTGGCCTGGTCATTCAGACAAGAGCCCACTAAAGTCTACAGTCCTACAATATCACTTCTAGCCTCTTAGCTCCTAATACATTTATGAACTTAAGTGTAGGCCCTTATCTCTGTGGTTCCAGTCTTTAATGATCTCTTTGAAGACCCAAATCAGAAGCTCTCTGTAAGATTTCTGAATTTGTGATAAGAACTGATTGAATAAAGACAAAAACAAGAGACTCAAATGTCTTCATCTGGTACATGATTAACAGTCAAGATCTAGCATATATTTTAAGTTGTTTTTCTCCTTTTGGAGACAAGTGACCATTAGACAGGGGTTTAGGTCCAAGAGGTTGGAGTTCAACCTGTACTTTTTCAAAGGCTTTCTTGGTAACTTTGATTTCATTTCCAAATCTTTTTAAAACAGTTTTTTGTTTGGAGGTAGGAGAGTTCACCCGGTTTGCCTTAGCAACTTAAGAAACGGGAAGAGTTCAGGGGTGACTCTTGGTACAATCCCCTGACTCACTGGTCACAAGCCCCTCGATCACTTCAGAGACTCCTCATCACCTTGTCTTTCCAATTCCCACAGTGACGGCCTGGCAGTCATTTCTGCTTTAGTCACCGAAGGAAACAGTGTTCATTTGGAGTGCTAATTTTTAAATGCGCTTCGTTTTCGGCTAGAATTGACTTTCATTTCTACTTTAATTCTCTCTGATCTAGGGGTTAGTAGCCAGGGTGTTTTCAAAGTCTGGCCTTTCCTTTTATCTTATTACTAAATCTCCAGAGAAAGGTTTTTTTTCCCTAGCATAAACTCTAAGTAGTTCTACCTCAACTCTTCCAGGTTTGATTAGATCGTTCCTCTGTTCACTGAGGGCATTGTAAGGATACTTGTCCCCACCCTCCATAGAACACTGACCTTGTTTTTTACCGATGTACATAATTCTCATTTATTTTTAGGTTTTCTCATTCTATTCTTAAATTACGTCCCTAGCTGACTTAAGACAGCATAATAAATGACTTTCAAGGAGGTGACATCCCTTAAAGTTGGATGGTATGTTGTGTTTCCTTTGCTGTAGTACCTATGCATTTCAGTTTGTTTAAAAAAGAAGAAAACCTCCTGAGCTCTCCAGACTTTCCCACAATCTTTTTCTTCATCTTCAAAACTTCCTTTTCTTTTTCAGAACTGAAGCATCCAGTATTATAAAAGCCCTTCTTCTTTTCTTTTGAGTATCCTTGTGCCTTGATTTTTTTTTAAAGATACTATCTCACTAAGTAGCCCTGACTAGCCTGGAACTCACTATGTAGAGCAGGCTAGCCTCAAACTCAGATTCACCTGCTTCTGCCTCTTGAGTACCACCAAGTCAGCTATGCCTTCATTTTAAAATGATCAAATTATATTTCAAATGATAGGTACTGCCAAACTCCCACTTGGACTTGACATTTCCCCAAAGTACTGGTCACAATCTGACATCATTTTGTTTATTCCACTCACTGTCCCTTCTTCCCTGGTGAATAGTCCTTGAGGACCACCATCCCTGTCTGCTTCGTTTGCTGCTGTGCCTACAACACTGCTGTTGCTAAATAAGCAAATGAACCCATTCTCCATCCCTAGCACTGAAAATATTTGTACAAACAAAACATCAAATACCAAAATCATCATAAGTCAGAACAAAGTCAGGAAATAAAAAGAAAAAACATACATTATTAAAAAGTATAAAGAGGATCTGATAGGAGGAATAACTTCCAATGTTCGGTTGGACAGCTGTGGTTGAAATCCAGTAATTAAACATTTCAAAATAGCTAAAAGGATTTTTAAATGTTCTCAACACACAGAAACGATAATGTTTAAGGTGATGGATATGACAGTTATCCTGATCTGATCATCACACATTGTGCACATGTGTTGAAGTGCCACACTGTCCCTCATAAATATGTATAATTACTATGTCAATCCAAAATAGAAAAAAAAACATCTTTTTTGAGACAAGTTCTCACTATGTCACCCTGACTGGCCTGGAACTTTCTATGTAGACCAGGCTAGTCTTGAACTCACAGAACTCCTCCAGTCTCTACCTCTTGAGTGCTGAGAATGAAGACACATGTGCCACCTGTTCTAAAATTTTTTTGAAGAAGGATCTTTGGAAAAGAGGATCAGAAAGAGGGCCATCTGCATGACAAAATGTTGAACCTACTAAGCATCAGGTAATGGGTTTATACTAGGAAATTCAAGAGGGAGAATCCTATAATTGGACTAGCAGCTGTATGAGCAGATAGCATGTGGTAAGAAAGATGAAAAATGTGGTGGGCTGGATATGTGGCTCAATCAGTAGAGTATCTGCTTAGCACACATGAAGCCTAGAACAGTGTAAAACTGGGTGTGGTAGCATACTCCTGTAATCCCAGCATTTAGGAGGTAGAAGAATGAGAATCAAAAGTTCAAGGCCATCTTCAGCTACATAGTGAGTTTGAAGCCAGCCTAGGCTACATGAAACCTTGTCTCAAAACAAACAAAAAAGCTAAACACATACTACATACATTCAGTGTTGGCATATGGCAAAGGAAAGACAGTTTTACAGTGGAGCTTGGATTTTCAGGTTTGTTAACTTTAATTTGGGTATGATCATATTTAATATGGCTAAAAAATATCTGTCAGTTGATTATCTAAGTGTTTTTGTGCATACAGACTATTAACACAGCATCTCTAGCATTCCATGGTTGAGTAAAGCAGAATATTTTGAAAGGATGGATGT
>NW_008355775.1:6615699-6633070 GCF_000622305.1 Nannospalax galili | reverse complement strand
CTAAAAAATATCTGTCAGTTGATTGTGATTGACATGGAGTGCATACAGACTATTAACACAGCATCTCTAGCATTCCATGGTTGAGTAAAGCAGAATATTTTGAAAGGATGGATGTAGACTACTGCAATGGTTAATTTTGCTTGTCAGCTTGTTTGAATTATGAAACACCCATGAGATTAGCACAGCCCAGCTCTACATATGTCTGTGAGGATGGAGGCTGTTTCTGGTGACAGTTAGATTATGAGGGCTCTGATCTAATCAATGGATTAGTCCCTTGATGGATTTATAATATAATGGCTTTACTAGGGGGTGGTGAAAGGCAAGGGATGGGGCTGAGTTGGAGGAAGCAGGTGACTAGGAGTGTGTCCTTGTATCTTGCTCTGGTGCCTTCCTGTT
Organism: Nannospalax galili; assembly: GCF_000622305.1. Classification (NCBI taxonomy): domain Eukaryota; kingdom Metazoa; phylum Chordata; class Mammalia; order Rodentia; family Spalacidae; genus Nannospalax; species Nannospalax galili. The sequence continues at coordinate 6,632,674 of NW_008355775.1, read as the reverse complement.
TTCCTCCTCTGTCTGCTGTCTGTCCACCATGACATGAAAACCTACTCCTCTCTACTCCCACCATCATGATTCTTCATTACGATCAAGAGCACAGGGGCAAGCAACAATGGACTGAGCTCTGAAATTGTGAACCCAAATCAATCTTTGCTCCTTTAGGTTATTCCTGTTGATATTCTGGTCACAGCTACACCAAAATAACTAGCACAGCAATATTAGGAAATGCTGGAAAAGTTAGAAAAAAAAGTAAAGTGAAAAATGTAAAACAAAAGAAAGATAAAGTAGGGGAAATGTAGTAACTAGAAAAAAACTAGAGATAGAAAGAGGCTTAGATGTTTTCCCATCCTGAGGCTTCATTTCATAGATGAGAAAACTGAGGTTAGCAATCAGGTCCGAAGCAGGTCAAATAGGAGGTTAAAAATGGAGTGGGGGCTCAGCAGAAATCATGTCAATTGTGGACAAATTTGAAATTGGAGAAAAAAGAAGATGTAGCCCAGACTGGCCTCAAACGGGAGATCTTCCTGCCTCAGCTTCCTGAATACTGGGATTATAAGCACGTAGCACTCTGCTAAATACATGTATTAAGAAAAGAAGTCTGAGCCAGGGACACAGAAGGGAAGGAGGAAGGGAAAACAATGAGGAACATAGGAACAATTCAAACAGACGAGCAGGCGCAGCCCAATTTAAACAGGAAGTGGAGGTCGGCCTGGCAAGAATAACAGAAAGGCAACTTGAGATCTGAGGAAAGTCTGTTAGCTTCGCAGTGTGTAATAACATGTTTGGATGTGGAACTGTGGGAATATAACTACATCCCAAAGTGTCAAGGAGACATCAGCAAAGACAGAAAGAAAACAACCTGGAATACTCAGCATTCCTTAGACAAAGTGATACGTATCATAGCCCAAATATAAGTGGATTGGAAATGAGCTCCTTCAGCCACTAGCTATAGAAACTCAAGGAACTTACTCAATCTTCCTGAGCCCCAAAGCCTCATCTTTACAACAGAAATGGTCACATGCATCAGATAGGGATGTTGTGAAAATAAATGAGAGGGAACATGATACATATCTGGCTCACAGGAGGAACTCAGGTGGAGTTAGGTCTGTGTCAAGTGACTCAGGCCTTAGTTAAAGATGCATTTCATTAGCAATCCAGAGGCTATGATTGGATATCACAGACTTCCCCACCTCTAGCAACCTGTCACTAAAGAGAGAAAATGAAAACAAAGGTCAGAGAGGCTGCAGGGAATGAGGGAAAAAGTTCTCAGGCTCACAATCTCTGATTCTTGCACATTGAGAAAGCTGCCTGGCTCAACATGGAACCTCTGTTTAGATGAGCCTTAAAGGGCCAGTACCCTCCCTATCATCTCAACTAATCACCCCACACCTGCCCCACAACACCAGCCAAAACATGTCCAAATGCCAAGCTGCACCACATCTTGCAAATAGAAAAAGTGGAGGGATAAAATTCTATGTGTGAGCTGCCTAACTTACCTCATTAGACTGAACACAGATGACTGCAGCAGAGCACTGCCAAGTGGGGAGACTTAGTTTACTCCTCCTGAAATACCAAATGGTGACCTCTTCTCGTGTCACCTTCTTTCCAAGCTTCAACTCTCATTGTCATAATGTGTTCATTTGGGTTTTTATTATGTGAATTGTACCTTTCAAAAAGATTCCCGAGTGCAAATTCTTTATAAAATCCATCTTTTGCATTCACCAATATGGATGTGGTAAACAAGTAGATTTTACCCTCAAATTCGTATCTTCTTTGTTTCCCGATATATTTCAAGTCCGAGTATATTTAATTTTTTAAAATAAAACATAGACTCATGTTTGCAAAGTGAATAGTTTTTCAATTCCTTTCAGTTAATTGCTTTGTGTTTCTTGAATGTCAGCTCAGAATGCCATCCTTCCAGTAAGTAAATGAATTAGAAAAAAAAAACCAAAACCCTCAAAAATACAGTAGTACACAGAGTTTGGTTGTGGGTGATGCAGTGGTCCCCGGCAACGTGGTCCTCAGCACTCACCTTGCCCTTGTACCAAATGCTTTCATTTCCCTCTGGATCCACATCTTCTGTTGCCAAGGTGAGGCAGACCAGTCTCCGTTTCAGCCCCTTAGCTTTAATCTGTTTCAGTGCTTGCTTTCCTATGAAGTCTGCTGGCTGCAGGAATCCAAGATAATGATGATGAATGAGTACTCAGATGCCATGACAAGGTTAGAGATGCAAGCATTTAAATTTGTCTTTGCTATTTTCTCACCAATTACACATTAAATAAAAATACAGATTGGATCAAATGTCTAGACAAATATTTCTTAGTCCCCCAAATGACAGTATCGGCCACCTATTCCTTCCAAATATGTTAGACTTAATGCAATAACTTGAGATGACAACTTTACCAGAACCACCTAAGTAGGAAAAGAAATAAGGCATTGTACTGAGATGGTAGGTTATGAAAGTGACCCTTGGATCAGGACAGTGCTATCAGCTGTCTACAGAAAGTATGACTCAATTTCTACCCACTGGAAGCTTTTTAAAAGGAATATATTTTTTGACATGTGATGCCAAAAGAACCTTCAAATGTTGTAGTCTCTGCTCCTTCAAAGCAATGTTCTGTGGAACACATCAACCTATTGGACTGCTTGTGTCAGTTCATTCTAGAAACATTTGTGGAACTGGACAAATTTGTGGCTGCCTCTGTGTGGGGCATCATGCTGGGCCCCATGGGGGCCCAAACAAGTCAGATGAGGGGCATTTGGAACAAAAGGCTTATTTTTGACTACAGCTCTTCAAGTTTTGTTCCTCCTTCCATGCAACACATGACAGATGACACCTTTACTCCTAATCCACTTCTATGGGCACACTCAGGGTGGCTCCCAATACCATATAGGTGAGTGACATGGTTATGGAGATAACCTCAAACCCATTCTTACATGAAGCTAAGATGAGTCAGGCCAACTTGAAGACTTTCCCATTATTTGCAATCCACCTCAAAATTGAGCTGAATACACAAGTGAGCAATGACTCCTCAGTGGGGACTCGGAGCTAATAAGGAAGCTACAACCCTGCCCAACCAGAATACCAGGGGACCCTGGAGAAGTGAGACAAACTCTTCAGAAGCTAAGAGCAAGGACAGTACCCAGGACGGTGGAGTGCCCTTCAGGTGGGAAGATAAGCCTATGAGCACATCTTATGGGGTGCAAAGGGAATTTGATACACAAAGCATATTTCTACTGAGTGAGATTAAAGACTGTAATAAAAACAAACATCTGCAAACAGTTCTCACAGAGATTATACAAAAAAAGATTTCAATTTCTCCATTAGCCAGAAAGGAAACAGTATTTCATGCCAAAGATGTCCTCCAAGTAACCTCCAGGTGAGGCTATAAGAAGCCCAAACAAGCACGTGGATGGGGTGAGAAAGGAATTTAATATATAAAGCATATCTCTACAGAGTGAGATTAGCGATTACAATAAAAACAAAAGTCTCAAAGCAGTTCTCACAGACAGACTGTACTCCAAAAAAGGAGCCCAAAGAAAGACTCACGCTTCAGTTTCTCCATTAGGCGGAAGGGAAACAATATCTCATGTTCTCCACGACCAACATTGAGGATTTATATAGCAGTTTCTGCACATGACACATTTAGGGTTTCATTCAGTAAACCCTATGACCTCTCAGAAAAAAAAAAAAAAAAAACAAGTGTCACCCTCCACCTGATGCCCCACGGCACTCCTTCCCTGATTTAGAGCTTCCAGAATGTACCCATAGCACAGTATGATTCCTATAGAGACTGCAAATTAAAATGACTGCTTTGTGCAGGTCATTAAAGAAAAATTTTGCTAATCAAGGTTAAGATACCATTCAAAATGAAAGTCTAATTTGCTCTCCTTCCCCAGTGTGACCAACTATATTGCTTTATTAGGAACCCAGAGCACAAAACATAAAGAAGACTGGAATATGTGATATTTACTATAGGACTAGGGGAGATCACAGAAAAAATTTATTTGGATTCATAGATCAATTTATGATTTTAAAAACATTTTATAAGCAAATTAAGTGTACAGTCTTAAAAGTCTTCTTATTATGGGCCAGAGAGATTTGCTGCCAAGCCTGGTGAGGAGTTTGAGCCCCAGAACCCACATGATGGAACGAAGAGAACTGACTCCTACAAGTTGTCCTCTGATTGCCACACATGCCACAACACGTGTGTGCCCACACACATACAGATATACATGTGCACACACATATAAATCAATAAAAGTAAAAAAAAAAAAAAGGTGTACTTTTTTTTGGTTGTTGTTTTTATACAGGGGCTCTCTGAAGCTCCAGCCTGCCTGGGACTAACTATGTAGACCAGGCTGGCCTCAGTCTCACAGAGACCCACATGCCTCTGCCTCCTGAGTGCTGGGATTAAAGGTGTGTGCCACCATGCCCAGTTTAAGTCTTTCAATTTTAAAATCAATAACATTAGAAAATGTCAATAGTATAAAATAAGCAAAAAGTGCTCCATGGTATCAGCTAGACACATCCCTTGTCAGCATTTTAATACATTTATTTCAGTGTTTTCTGTGTGATGATATTGTCAGCTTGCCAGGATCTAGAACCACCTAGTCTCAAAGCAAGACTGTGAAGGATTATCTAGATTAGGCTGATGGGTGAGAAGATCCACCATACCCATGGGCAACACCATTCCATGGGTGGGGCCCTAGAGAAGGAGAATGCTAGCTAGCACAAGTATCCATGTCCCTCCGCTTCTTTAAAAAAAATTTTTTTTTGTTAATTTATTTGGTGGGGAAAGGGTGGATGAGTGCACCACAGGGTGCTTGCGGAAGCCAAAGGACAATGTGAGGGAATCAGTTCCCTTCCTCTACTTCCTCTTCTTTCCAGGATCAAACTCAGGTCATTAGGTTTGGGAACACGTGGCTTTAACTGCTGAGCTATTTCTTTGGTCTTCCCTACACCTGTTGGGTCAGAAGGCCATGTGACCAGCCGCCTCTGGCTCCTAATACCATGCCTTCTCCACTGTGACAGACTGTGCCCCCAAACTGTGAGCCCAGTAAACCCTTCTTTCATTAAGCTGCTTTTGCCAGGATATTTTTGTCACAATAGGAAAAGTACCACACTCGGTGTAGTTAGATTCTGCATATTTTAAATTTTAGTCTTTTTGAGACAGGATCTCCCTGTAGCTCCAACTGGCCTGGACTTTGCTGTGTAGACCAGGCTGTCCTTGAACTTACATGGATCCATCCACCTCTGCCTCCGGAAAGGCATGTGCCACCATACCCAGCAGCAGTACCAGTTTGAAATATGTATTCTACTAGACTGTAATCATCACTGATGTATCTTTTTTGGGGGATGGGGGGGGGCAGTTTATTTTAGCTTAAAAGTTGAAGTTCACCCTTGAGGGAGCCAAGGCAGGAACTCAACGAAGGAGGCTGAGGTAGGAGTTGAAGCAGAGACCACAGAGGAATGCTGCTTATTGGCTTGCTCAGCTACCTTCCTCATACAACTGATGTATCTTAAATTTAAAATGAAGAGCACCTAATGTGTGGAGGCAGCTTGCGAGCAGGTTGATGGAGGTATGCTCAGCGGAGGCCCGAGAGGAGAATGACCCATTCCACCTGGGGTAAGAAATCCAGGCTGAGGCAGCATTCTGGTAGCAAACCATTTCATAGCAGACTAAGGTTACTGGAGTGGAGTTTTGAAAGATGAGTAAATTCCATTCTAACTTTGGCTCCCATAGCTTTTCTAGAAGATCTTTCACTTACATTATGATTTGATCTTGACAACAACCTGAAGACGATGGATTTAGGGTCTAAAAGAAGTGAGTATAAGTCATGAGCAAACTGATTAAGAACTAAGCCCTCAGACGACCCAGCCCTGTTCTATCCCGCTACTTTGAGCCTCCTTCACTGAAGCACTGAAGTTAACACCTCCTACATCTCCAGAGAAGTGATAGGGCCTGACAGGACCAAGGTTTCAGAACCAAGGCCTTGGGAGTGCTAAATGAGAGCCACAGGGGTGGGCTCCAGGATAGGCACGGGAAGCTGGAAGCCAGCTAAACCCTGCCTTTGCCAAATCCACAATTGTACCAAAGGCTGAGGAGCATCAGGTGTCAGCTGACTATGAGACAAGACAGAAGAGGGCCGAAAACTTTCTTTGAAAAAAAAATTGACGAAACGATAGAAACCAGCTAGGTAGTTTGGGGGCAGTGACCCTGAAAGCAACAGTTGCAGGAACGCCCTTGGTTCTCCAACAAGGTTCGCCAGAGTCAGAAGGTAGCTCTGGTGTGTTCTACTAGACTGTAATCATCACTGATGTATCCTCTTAAATGAGCACCGTGGTCTGGAGGCTATAGGTGAGGGTAGGACTGAAACTCCAATCCAGACATTGCTCCCTTCTGGTGAACAACTTTAAAATTAGATCACTAGGTTTTCATGGTTAAAATGGAGTTAAATCTGTACCGCAATTTCAACATATCTAAATGAATGATGTGGGTGCTGAAGACCAAACTTGGGTCCTCTGCAAGAAAAATAAACAAATTTAACCACTGAGCTATCTCTGCAGCTCCTCCTAAACGATTTTATGGGAGAATGTTGTAGTGGCCTTGATCAGGGCTCTGTGGAGACCCATGAAGGGAAAACTATTTCTTTGGTGTGGGTAGAGATGTAACACTACAAGTCACCCAAAACAGAAGAACTGATCCAGTCGGGCTGGCCAATCAATCACTTAGCTGAGGCTGATTCAACTTAAGCCATGCTAAAGTGATGGGGGAATAATTATCCCTTTAATGAGATAATGTACTTTTCCTTCCCAGAAAACCTGTCCTGGTGAAGTCATTAATGAAACTGAAGTCATGGGTCTGGGCTAAGCCTGGGCCACTTTTAAGAATGACTCAGAAAAGTGTAACTCTTTTGTTTTCTTCTTTTTAATCTCTTTTTGATGCTTTCGGATACTTGACAAAGCTTGGGCATGCCCTCTGGACACTCTGGGCTGTCTCACTATTTCTATGACATTATCTCCCCAAACCCCTTACCTCCTGCTTCCAAAGCATGACTGTTTACAAAGGGCTTGGCTTTTTCCCTTACTCTTCTGTCTCCCTAGGTGCAGCTAGTGAAATTTATGACTTGCCTGACCTGCAGTTTTTCTTTTAAACTTTAATAAAAGTGTCCTTGAGTTTCTTAAATTATTTTATTAATAAGACTAAGAACCCTGAGAGGGGACCTCAAATTCCCTGGTAATGGGTGGTTCTCCAGGTGAAATGCTCCCCAAATTTCCAGGAACAAAATGACAGTAGTAAATTCAGCAAAAAAAATTTTTTCTTGATAAGTGTTCTAGTTTGCTTTCCATTGCTGTGACCAAACACTCTGCCCAATATCAACTTGGGGAGGGAAGGGTTTATTTGGCTTACATCTCCCAGTTACAGTTCATCAACGAGGGAGCCCAAGGTAGGAACACAGGGCAGGAACCTGGAGGCAGGAGCTGAAGCACAGGCGATGGAGGAGTGCTGCTTACTGACTTGCTCCCCTGACCCATGCTCAGCCTGCTTTTTTATACAGCACAGAACAACATGCCCAGGGGTGGCACCACTCATAGTGGGCTGGGTCCTCATATATCACTCAACAGTCAAGAAAATGCCCCACAGACATGGCCACAGGCCAGTTCAATGGAGGCAATTCCCCAGTTAAGGCTCCCTCAGCCCAGGTGTGTCAAGTTCACAACTAAGCTATCCAGCACAATAAGTAACATTTACAATTTGTTAGGCACTGGCTATGTGTTGGGCACAGCACAGCAGCTGAGGGCTTTCTGTTCCCAAGTTCATTTAACCTTCATGGTAATCCTATGAGGAGGGTATTTTCATGCCCAGTTTATAGGAGAGTAACTTGAGGCTCAGTTACACGGCAAAATAAATCAGTACCTTTACATTTTGTCCATATGTTTTTTCAAACACCTGCATCTAGTGCCAATCCTAGAAAGTATGGCTGATAGAAATACTCAGAATGAGGGGTTATACATGATGGCCCACACCTATAGTTCTAGTACTTGGGAGGTGGAAGCAAGAGGATTTCAAGTTTGAGACCAACATAAGGTACATAGTGGACCCTTTCTCAAAATAAAAACAATGAACAAATAGGCAAATATTCTAAAAGGAGAATGCTTTTTAAAGTTTTCATCTAGGTAGCCTGTGTCTATTTTGAATGGTATTCATTATACAGTAATTTTATAGTGTGTAAAATATTTAGAAGCACTCTAAAGGCTAGTACTAATGAAACTGACATCTGTATCTTTTATCTCTGAATCAAGAAGTAGTCACCTGTGAGCAACATCATCCTTAGACATGAATGAAAACAGTACTGTGACAAGCAAACCCTCACTGAAAGGCAGGTTCACATTCTATGATGGTTCATTTTGATTGTCAATTTGGTTGGATTGAGAAACACCTAGAAGATTAGTAATGCATACTTCTTGGTGTATCTCCCTGGGCATTTGCTGAGGTTGGATCATGAGGACTTTGACCTAATGAATGGTTTAATCCATTGGTGGATTCAGAATTTGAATAGACTCTCAGGAGTTGGTAGAGCTATGAAGGTAGAGCCTAGTTGGAGGAAACAGTTACTGGGGGATGTTCTAGGGGGCTAATTTTGCCTTGGTGCCCTCCTGATACTACTGTTCTGTTCTGCTTCCTATCAGCCACAAGGTGGGGACGCTCCTCTCCTACCACCAAAAATGCACCCAACTGCTTGGGGCCAAGCAGCCATGAACTGAACTCTCTAACCATAAGCCAAAATAAATTCTTTCTCTTTAGGTTGCTCCTATCAGGCATGTTTGTCACAGCACTGAAAAGAGTAACTAATACCTACACCCAAACACAGAAGGAGCCGGCACCCACCCCTTCACACACTTTCCTTTCCAATCTAACTGGGCTCCTGAGCTGGGAAGATTTAAAGCGGAGTCATGGCACTTCATTCTCGTTACATTTGGCTTGCCTCCCAAGATTGTCAATTTTATTCTACTACCCAGTTATTAATTATAACTGAGACAAAAATGTGTCTGAAGGTTCTGCTGTAATTAGAAGTGGTACTTTCAAAATGACCCAAGAACAGAAATACATCTGTTTAATGACTCACTGCCAAATTAGCTATATAAATAGCAGTTAATGTCTTTGAGAAATGTACAAATCTCTGGGGTATTGAGACTATAGCTTGAAAGTAAGTCTTGACTTGTGTTTTTTAATGTATTAATTTTAAATGTCAATAAGAGCCATTAAGTCAGCCACTTGTAATACAGTCTAAATATAATATCCACATATATAAAAACATTAAGTAGGTTTTAACTGAATGGTAATTACATCTTGTTAGTTCTGTTAATGGCATGCATATTACCTGAATGCTAATGTAAATGAAATAAATTTAAGTCAATATATTCTGGATTGTGATTCTTAGAGCTAGGAAGCATTTGTAGTTACATAAAGTCAATTTTGTCAAATTTGACAGTTGCAGTGGAGGACAATTCTAATAGAGTTAGAAGGGCCTGTTACAGACCAGAGGAAAGCTGATAAAGGCATAATTTTGGACCTTTCTTTTATGTTGAATAAAATACCATCAAAAATTCAAGAAACTTGTCAGTTTTATTTCATTTTTTTGGCTCAAATTCTCTTTACTTAAACATCAAAAGTTCTAAAGACACAGGGAATCAGTTTCACATCCCAAGTCCCAATAGCCCCCTTAGGAACCAGGCACAGCACTGAATCCCGTTTCTGTGTTTTATAGGTACAGAGACAACTACAGAGTTGGTCACCAGCTACTGCAAGTGGCAAAGTGGAGAGGAAAACCCAGGTGGCAGGCTTTTGCCTCTGTCCCTCACATGCACTCAAAAAGCTTCTTTTTTAAAACCAGTTTCAGGTCATCAATGAAAGCTGTCCTCAGGGGGTCCCTTTGGGAGGCATGTGGCCATTGCTCACCTGAGACTGTGTGAGTCTAAACCTTTGGTCATCTGCTCAGTGCCCTGTGCATCTGGGTATGTCTCACAGACACTGAGGAAGCTGTGACCTTGGGACATTCATTTGGGGAAAGGGTAGACATTGAGACAAATTGCAGCACTATTCATTTCCTATTCCAAGTTAGAAGCACAGGCACCTTTAAGCAAGCAGACAACTTCGGCCAGTCTTATGGTGTCACAGGAGAGCCCAAAGGCTGCGTAAAGGCTGGAGGTCTTGCCTGAGTGACAAAGCAGTGAGTGATCAGCAAAGCTTAAACTTGGACCTTGGCTCTGTGTGTGTGTGTGTGTGTGTGTGTGTGTGTGTGTGTGTATGCATGTGTGGGTCTGTCCTTTTCAACTGTACAGTGCTTCTTCATGGTCCATATAAGCTCACCAGAACAACAACTACAATAGCTTTTTGTAGCAAACTTTTAAACTATGATTTCAACAACTAAAGGCTGTTATTACTGGCTGGAAAGTGAACTCTCCCACATGCATAAAGTTTTCACTCTCTGCCCTTCGCACAGATTGCTGAGAAACAACTCATCTAGCATTTTTCTAGCCAAAATTATTAGCCAGGCAAAAATTCCTTCTCAAAGTCTTTAATGTAACAAGAAAAGGCCCTATTTGCTACTGGAAATGAGAGTTTAGAATAGAAACCTGGGGATTGGGTGTGGTGCACACCTGTGATTCTAGCATTTGAGAGGCAGAGGCAGGAGGATCATGAGTTTAAGGCCAGCCTGGACTACTTAGTGAGACCCTGTCTCAACTCCCAAATAAAACGAGAAAATTAGAAAACTGAAGACATTTAAAATCTGCCTAAGCCAGATCAATAATCAGGTTAATTAATACCCAAACCAATCTAGAATTTTTGAAAGGTAAAATAGCCCCTCTATCACTTGTATTCTGCAACTTTCACTAGACTCAGTTTTTAAAAAAAAATAGATTTTGAAACTTATGATTCAAAAGAAAACTGTGGAATGAAACTGTGGCTTTATCAGGTATACTTTTATGCTTAACTTCTTTAGCAACAGTGAAGGCATTCACATAGACTTCTCACAATACACTAGACCTTCTGTGCCTATGGGTTCTGTATCTGGAAATCCTGTAAACTGGATCAACCACAGTTCAAAAATATTCAGAAAAAGCTGCACATATACTGAACTTACATAGACATTTTTCTTTTTATTCCCTAAACATTATAGTATAACACCTACTCACAAAGCAATTACATTGTATTTATGTTGTATTAATATAAAAGTGATTTGAAGTATGCAGGAGGCTAGGAAGAGGCCATCAGCAAATCCTCTACTGTTTTCTAGACATGTTTGAGCACCTGGAGATTTTGGCATGGTAGAGGGGCCAGGTCTCCAGTATCCATGTGTACAGAGGGATGACTGAAGCTTTCACTGTTTTGTATGGTAGAAAGAAAAGCAAGTGCCAACCTGGTGTTTTAAGTATAGTACTTAAATGAAAAGCCAATCATTATCAAGGATAAGAGCCTCAGTAGTGATCCTAGATCTTCCTTGCTGAGATCTTCAAAAAACTGGAAGAATTTAATGTATAGCTGCTTTCCTATGAGTATTTTATTTAGATTCAGTTTCATCAGATGGAAAGGAACTAATGTTTAGTGAAGGACCAAATGCTCTTTTTCTCATCTAAGACTTCCAACAAACTTATGAAGCCTATGTTTTTGTGGGAATGACTTTTACAATATGGGCATGCTCTGGACAAATGACTTTTACATAACCTTGCAACCAAAAAGTTAGTTTTATGCTTTGAGATCATTTAACATTATTTCAGATTGTTTGTGATGCAAAACAAACTTATTAGGCCTTGGGCTCCTCTTGTGACCTGGGCATATAGCTTTAAGCCCTCATGACCTTTCCTTGCTGTTAACCCAAAACAATGTATAAATGTGTGTGTGTGTGTGTGTGTGTGTGTGTGTGCATGTGTGTGTCTATGTTTTGTACAGCAAGCAAATGCTATAAACAGCAGATATTCCTTTGATAAGGATCCACTGTTTCTTCCCCATTTCATACTGGATGTACAGCTTCAATAAAAGAGAGAGGAAGGCCTTTGTTTGAGAACACAGTTGTGAGAGAATTCTGAAGGAACAGGTTCTCAGGGCAGTTCAGGTCTCCTTTGGCTACAACGGATCCTAAGAGTCAGACTGCCTGTATTCAGGCACAATGTGTCATTGCACAACATGACATAAATCTTCATTTTACAGGTGAGAAAACTGAAGTGCTCATAGCTAAAGCACTTTGTCTTTTAGAAATAAGTGGCACAGAAACTATTGAAATCCTTCAACAAACATTGACTCAGCTGCTGCTAAGAGTTTGAGGCATCTGAGGTGACAGCTAGTATGGAGTGTGGTCAGCACCAGGCAGAGTAAGGCCAAAGGAAGCACACAAGAGGCTCCCAACACTCCCCTGGCTTTAATCACCACCATATCCACATCTCTGCTTCTAGAAAAAACTCTAAAAACACACATGCTCAGCTTCCTTTTAAGCCTTTCCACTTAGTTATCCCACAGTTCTCCAACCCCACAAATCCCCCCAACTTGCCAGTCACACCTGTCCTGTGTTTCCTAGGTCATAATAATATTCTGTATCCTTCTCTCTACCCCTTCACATGCAGCCTCCAGGGGATTGCCACACTATCTAACATCACTCACATCATTTTGGCTCAGTCAAACTCTTTGCCCTTTCTCCACTAGATTTCTTCAATAATTGGGAAAAGGTCTCCCTGTCACCTGAACAACTTCTTTTAATCTGTTTTCCATCACCAAACTGTCACTTCTCGCTCAAAAGCCTTAAATCACTCCTCAGTGTCTCCAAACAAATTCTTTAGGCTGGCAGATGAGAAGGCTCCTTCCTGATGGAGTACCAGTACTGTGCTAACATCATTTCTGAATACTGCTTTCAACAAAATATATTCACTGAGAATTTGTTGTGTTCCAGCCCCAAGCTGGTGAACAATAAAATGAGAAAACATATTTTGTATTGCTAGCATCTGAATCAAAGAGTACATTCTATTTAAAAGAAATAAAATAATTTATGAACAAGTAAAATAATTTAAAATGCTAAGTCCTACAAGGAGAGCATATCTGTAAAATTTATTTTATATTTGATAATTTACTTTAGAAATGATCTAATAAAATTTAACAATATCTAAAAAAATAATTTATAACTACCAAGTTAATTTTACCCCTAAAGTGAAAGGCTTAACATGAGAAAACAAGTATAATTCAGCAGATAAAAGTAAAAACCAAAACCCCAGCAATTAGCTTAGTAAATGAAGGAAAACCATTTGCTAAAACTAATGTCTAGTCCTGATTTTTTACTTTATTTTAGGTTTTTTTTTTGGTGTGTGTTTGTGTGTGTGCGTGTGTGTGTGTGTATATGTGTGTGTGTTTGCTGTATATGTATGTATGTATGTATGCATTTACACCCATGGAGCTGCAATTACAGGTGGTTGTGAGCCACCATGTAGGTTCTGAAAACCAAACTTGGGTCCTCTGCAAAAGCAGTACAGGCTCTTAACAGACGAGCCATCTCTCCAGTCCCTCTACTCCTAATTTAAAAAATTAGTATAGGAACAGAGGGAGGTGTCCTCAACTGGATACAAAGTGTCTGTGAAAAGCCTGCAATGAATAGCACCCCTTATGATGAAAAGCTGGATGCTTCCATATAAGGTGTGGAACAGGTAAGGGGATTTGCCTTCACCACTTTTGTTCAACTTTGTTGGTTAAATCAATGGAAAATCTAGCCAGTACAGTAAGATAAGAAAAAGCAATAAAAGACTGTAGAAGACACGAAGAAAAGCTTTATTCTTATATAATATAGTTGTCCATGTAGAAAATCTGACAGAATCTACAAAAAAGCTATTAGAAGAACTAAGTAGACTTACAAAACTATTTGCATTTTTAAAATTCTGTTGTGTGTGTTCTAGTGAGGGTGTACGTGTGCACGTGTGTGCACTCATGAACATTAGAGATTGAAGTTGGGTGTTTTCCTCCATTGCTCTCTACCGTGCTTCTTGAGACAGGGTCTCTCACTGAAGGTGGAGGTAAGTGATTAGGCTAGACTGATTGACCAACAAGCTTCCACAATCGTCTTCTGCCTCTGTAGCACTGGGATTACAGGTGTATGCTACCATGCCTGGCTTTTCATGTTGGGGATCCAAACACAAGTCTGCATACTTGGGCAGCAAGTATTTTACCAACTAAGCCATCTCCTCAGCCCCTGGGCAAATTTCTACATATTGGTAGTAAATGACTGAAAAATGAAATTAAAATAACATGTATAATAGTATTGAAATATTAAATACTTCAGGACAAATATGTACGAAGATGTGCAGCCCTGTATATTGAATAGTACAAAGTATTTCTGAGAGAAATTAATGATGGACTAAATAGATATATGTTGTTCATAAGTTGAAAGACTTGAATTAGCCTAGAGATTCAATTCTATTCCATTCAAAATTCCAGTAAGGTTTTAAAAGAGTAATTGAAGCTGGTATAGTGGCACATGCCTTTAATCCCAGCACTCAGGAGAGACAGGCAGAAGGATCTCTGTGAGTTTGAGATGAGCCTGTTCTACATAGCAAGTTCTGGGCCAGCAAGGGCTACATGGTGAGACCCTGTCTCAAAAGGAAATTTAATATTAAATTGACAAGCAGATTCTGAAATCTGTAGAAAAAAATCCAAGGGACTAGGATAGCCAAAAAAAAAAACCTTCAGGTTTAGCACAATCTTATTCAAACTACAGTAATCAAGGTAATGTAATATTAATACCAAAAAAGACTAGTAGTTTAGTGGAACAGGATAGAACCCAGAAATAGGACAAACATACAAGAGCTGAGTCCTACAAAGGTAGGAAGAATCTAAAGTGCAGAATGTTCAGCCTTTTCTGCAAATGGTACTGGAAACAAGTGGCGATCCACGTGCAAAATAATAATAATAGCTTCTCGAAGTCCCCAGGAGCCCTCTGGGCCTGGTCTCACCCTCACCTCCCTCTCCTTCCCTGGGCTGTACAACCGGCCAGCCTCTCTCCTGGGTAAGTCCATCGGAGCCCAGGGTGCCTTGACTCCCCCAGCCTCATTCACCCTCCCACCTCCCCCACCCATCTCTCCTCCTAGCCTGGATACTGCCCCATTCCTTGTCTTGGCACCCCAGACACCACAGCCGACCTCTCGGCCCTGAACCACCACTGTTTCCTGATTCTTTGCATCCAGACCAACCCAGTTCCTTCTCAGGGTCCCCATGAGCTCTCTGGGCCTGGTCCCACCCTCACCTCCCTCTGCTTCCCTGGGCTGCACAACCTGCCAGCCTCTTTCCTGGAAACCGGGGCTGACCTCTGTGCTTGGACCCACCACGGCTTTCTGATACTTTGCATCCAGACCAACCCAGTTCCTCCCTGTAGTCCCCAGGAGCCCTTCCTGCCACCACCTCCCTTTGCATCCCTGGGTGGCACAGCCACCAGCTGCCTGAGACCGGCATCTTTCCTGGACCCTGCTCCCAGGCCAGTCCAACCCCCAAATTCCTGAGGACAACAATTCCTGGAGGGATCCAGACCTTAGGAGAAAGCCCGAGAGCATCTGATCTTCATCTGACTTGGGCCTCTGTGGGAACTCCTGAACACAAAAGAAATTTGGCCACTCCAGTATAAAATCAAAAGAGAGAACCAAAAGCTTAGATGAACCAGCTTTTCATGCCCAAAAAGTAAACCACAAAGTTTACAAAAAGCAGACCTAAACTTGAAGTCTTGAGTCTCATACAAGAATCAGAAACTACAAAAGAAAATCATATGTCAAAATCACAGAGAAAAAATAATAACATGAAAAACCAAAATAACATATCCCTACCAAATACCAATAGTCCTCTAGAGGAGCACAATGAGAACCCCCTAGAGGTAAGGCAGGACATGGAATTCAAAAGAACAATTATAAACATGATAAAAGAATTCAGTGAATTTAAAGAACACACAAAGAAATCAAAGAACTGAAGGAAGATAGGGATGAATTTCTGAATGAATTCAGAAAAGAGCTAGAATTATTGAAGATTACTCAGGCTGAAATGAAGAAAGAAGTGAATCACTCAGTAAACCAATTAGAAATGACAGGAAAAAGTCTCACCAATAGGATGAATGAAATGGAAAACAGAATATCAAGACTGCAAGATAAAGTGGACAAACTACATCCCTCAAGCAAATATTATGAAAAATTTAAGAAATTACAAGAATGGAATATTCAGGAATTATGTGACACCATAAAAAGACCAAATTTATGAATCATAGGCATACAAGAAGAAGAATCTCAAGATAATGGTATGGACCAGACCTTCAACAAAATTGTAGAAGAAAATTTCCCAAAATTAAAAAAAGACATACCCATACAAATACAGGAAGCATATAGAACACCAAATAGCCAAACAGACATGACCAGAACAGGAACTCTCCACGGCACATCGTAGTAAAAACACTACATGCACAAAACAAAGAGAAAATTCTGAAAGCTGCAAAAGAGAAACAAGAAGTCACATATAAAGGAAAACCCATTAGTATCACAGCTGACTTTTCAATGCAAACTATGAAAGCCAGAAGAGCCTGGACCAAAGTATTCCCAGTTTTAAATGACCACAGATGCCAACCCAGATTACTATATCCAGCCAAAATGTCTATTATAGTTGAAGGGGAAAGAAAAATCTTCCATGACATAAATAGGCTGAAGGAATTCATGTCCACAAAACCAGCCCTTCAGAGAGTCCTTGAAGCGATACAAAGAGCTAAAGAAGGGAATGACTATACCCAAGGGGTTGTGGAATGAAATTCAATAAAGTATAACTGTGGAAAAGTACAGCTATATCAAGTATGTAAACAGAAATAAAAATAACAGGATTCAATACACGTCTTTCATTAATAACTTTAAATATCAACAGACTGAACTCCCCAGTCAAAAGACACAGACTAGGTGAATGGATTAAGAAACAAAACC
>NW_008355775.1:6612626-6613539 GCF_000622305.1 Nannospalax galili | reverse complement strand
TTTGACAAAATTCAATATGCATTTATGATCAAAGTCCTAGAGGGAATTGGACTGGGGAAATATACCTCAACATAATTAAAGCCACGTATAACAAACCCACAGCCAACATCATTCTAAATGGAGAAAAACTGGAAGCATTCCCATTGAAATCAGGAACCAGACAAGGCTGTCCATATCTCCACTCCTATTTAACATAGTGCTTGAAACTCTTGCAAGAGCAATAAGACAAGAGCAGGAAATTAAAGGAGTAATAATTTGAAAAGAAGAGATCAAATTATCCCTTTTTGTAGATGATATGGTATTATATCTAAGAGATACCCTAAATTCCACCCAAAAACTCCTAGAAATTATATTAACATGTTCAGTAAAGTGGCAGGTTACAAAATTAGCCTACAAAAGCCCATAGCCTTTCTATATACCAATAACAAGCAATCAGAGAAAGAAATACATGGAAACACTCCCGTTCACAATAGCTGCAAAAAAATAAAATAAAATATCTCAGAATAAACCTGATCAAAGACATTAATGAAAATTTTAAATCTTTAAAGAAAGAAATTGAGGAAGACATCAGAAGATGGAAGGACTTCCCATGCTATGCTCGTGGATTGGAAGAATTAATACTGTGAAAATGACCATCCTATCAAAAGCCATTTATAGATTCAATGCAATGCCAATCAAAATCCCCATGACATTTTTCACAGAATTGGAAAAAAACATCCTAAGATTCATATGGAAGCACAAAAGACCTCAGATAGCCAAAACAACCCTGAGCACTAAGAGCAATGCCAGGGGGATTACGATACCAGATTTTAAGCTGTATTACAAAGCTATCATCAAATAAACAACATGGTACTGGCACAAATACAGACCCACAGATCAATGGAACAAAATTGAAGACCCAAATGTGAGTACT
>NW_008355775.1:6611929-6612514 GCF_000622305.1 Nannospalax galili | reverse complement strand
GAAGAATGAAACTAAACCCCTATCTTTCACCCTGCACAAAAGTCAATTCCAAAGACCTCAAAGACCTTAATGTAAAGCCTGAATCTCTGAAACTATTAAAAGAAAACATTGGGAAAAACCTACAAGATATAGGCGTAGGAAAGGATTTTCTAAACCAGACATCAATTGCTCAGGTAACAAGGTCAATAATCAACAGATGGGACCTCATTAAACTAAAAGGCTTCTGTATGTCAAAGGAGGCAACCAGGGAAGCAAACAGAAAACCCACAGAATGGGAGAAAATCTTCAGCAGTGACACATCTGACAAACGTTTAACATCCAGAATATATAACGAACTCAAAAAACAGAGACTCAAGTCAAGAAGTAACCCAATTAAAAGATGGGCTAAGGAGCTGAACAGAGAGTTCTCAAAAGAAGTAAAGATGGCTGTGAAGACTCTCAAAAGATGTTCAACACCACTAATAATTAAGGAAATGGAAATTAATACCACTTCAAGATTACATCTTACCCCAGTCAGACTGGCTAAGATCAAGAGAACAAATGATACCAAATGTTGGAGAGGATGTGGGGAAAGGGGAACACTCA
>NW_008355775.1:6610004-6611453 GCF_000622305.1 Nannospalax galili | reverse complement strand
CACAGTTACAGGACATTTTGAGAGATGCTCATAATCCCCTGGAATTTAGTCAACCTAGGAGGGCAAGGAGCAAAACCTGTCCTTCATGTCCCTCTGACCATATTAGTATAGGCCTCAAAGTATGGCTGTATCCAAGAAGGTTAGTTCCACCAGTCTGTTACTTTTAATTACCAGACAATGTGAGAGATAAATAATACCTAGCTAGTTTTAAAAACCAGAGGGAGCCATATTAGTCAAACAACATACTGACAAATTATACATACCAGATCAAGAAATATATGTCTAGGCAAGGCTTATCTGAGAACAATTGGTCTTTGCCCAAGATTTATCTACATGTCACAGTAATTAAAAGTACCAGACTGGTGGAACTAACCTTCTTGAATGTTTAACAGACATACTTTGAGGCCTATACTAATTTGGTCAGAGGGACATAAAGGACAGTTTTTGCTTCCTGTCCTCCTAGGTCGACTAGTTCCAGGGGACTATGAACATCTATTAAAATGTCCTGCAATTGTGGAGGGTCACCTGTCCTCTTGATCAAGGAGGCCATGGAGACCCCACGAGATAGACTTGAACCACTGTCCAGTCTACAAAGAGGAGGATCAACACAGAGGAAGCACTTCCTCCATGCTTCCAAGAGAAGCCAACCATGGTCGAGCAGGACCTTTGACTTATCTTCACATAGGCGGAACTGGTAAAAGAAACGAGCCAGGGCTATATGACTCCTGAGGAACAGATCCTCAAACGGCCTTAAGAGTAAAAATAAATTGGTTTATCTGGGCCAACTGTATGGCCTTAAACACCGAAAAGGAAAGTATAACCAAAGAATAAAGGGGCCAATATAGGTTTTTAAGAATCCATGTGTACAGCTAAAGGCTACATAACAAGCCACAATGCCAGATAGGAGATATCTTCTTTTGAGTTATTGGCCAGAGTGGCCCAAGGAACTCCCAGATAGTAACCCAGCATAGAACTGGGAAAATGAACAGCAGACCCCAATCTAATCTAAAGGAATATTGACAACTCATTGCTGCTAGATGAGGAACAGCTGACCTTCCTAAAACAAAGACCTCTAGATAGGCTGACTAGATTCACAGGATGGACAAGTAGTGGGAATGGCTGGGGGTGCTGACAACACAGTGGACAGTAGCAGGGATGACAGAGTATAACGGCTCTAGTTGGGGGGGGCTATGGGAGGGTGCCATCTAGGAAGTGGGTGTATAGATGAATAAGATGGTTTGGGATGTTCTGTGTAATATACACACACACAAAAAATAATCAGCAAATTTTTTAAAAATGTATTATATTTGAGGAGGAAGCATGGAAATTTATGTCATGGCCATCCTTTAGTCCTTCTGCCTCCAATGCTGTAACTGGTTAATCCTTGTTTGCACCTTAAGAATGCTTTAAAGATAAACAAAAATACACATATGTGGACAGAGGCTGTCA
>NW_008355775.1:6569526-6609873 GCF_000622305.1 Nannospalax galili | reverse complement strand
ATTTTATGTCTTACAGGGTTTATACTGAGTTCAATATTGTATAACTGTATTAATTCAACAGTGAACCTAAAAATTGTATAGCCACTTTTGAAAGAGATGTATCTTTGCTCTGGAAACTGTTATTGAGTGCGTTAAAGCTGTAATGAAATGCTTTGTCTAAAAACTAAAATAAATAATAAGCTTAACCACACCTCACACCAAATACAAAAATCAACTAAAATTGATTATAGACCTACATGTAAGAAGTAAGATGGTAAAGCTTCTGGAAGAAAACATAGAAGGATATTGCTATAACTTTGAGTTAAGCAACCGTGTCTTAGATATGCACAAAAAACATGAGCCATAAAAGATCAATTGAGAATTACTGCAATGGCTTGGGGGGCAAAGACATTTGCTGCTAAGCCTGACAACCTGAGCTTAATCCCTGGAACCCATATGGTGGAAGGAAAGAATTGATTCCCTCAAGTTGTCCTCTGACCTTCACACATACTCCTTAGCCTGCACACATGTGCACACACCTGCACGCACACGCACACAAAATTTTTTAGAAAAGATCAATTGACAAAGACTTCAAAGTTTTAGAAATTAAAAGCTTCTGCTCTTTGAAAGAGCAAAAAAAAAAAGACATGAGATACACAGATTGTAAAAATATTTTCAAAGCATCTACCTGATAAAGAGCTTATATCTAGAATACATAAGTAATTTTAAAAACTCAACAATAAGAAAGCAAACCCAGTTGAAAATGGGTAAGAGATTTGACCAGATGCTCCACAAAAGAGACAGGATAATAGGTAGGCACATAAAAGGGGTCCAACATCATTAGTCATGAAAGAAATAGGTTACAACCACGATATCATTTCACATCTCTCAAGATGGCTCCAGTTAAAAGGACAGACATCTGCCAAGGATGTAGAAGACCCCTATATGCTGTTTGTAGAAATATAAGATAAAAAATACTGTATTTGCAGAAATCAGCTTCTTAAAACATCAACATAAAGGTAAAAAAACATTTAAATTAACATATCCTTGCCAATTTACCCAATAATTCCACTCCTAGATATTTATCCAAGAGAAAAGAAAGCATATGTTTATACAAATACTTGTTCAAAATGATGCAGAGTACTGTGGTGCATGCCTGCATTCCCAGCATTTGGGAGGTGGAGGCAGGATGATAGGGAGTCAAGGTCATTCTCAGCTAGTGTGAAGCTAGCCTGGGCAACATGAGACTGTTTAAAAAATAACAATTTTTAAAATTTTCATAGCAATTTTATTTTTAATAGCCCTAAATTGGAAGCAACACAAATATTCAGCAATAAATCAGTGTTCAATCAAATTGGAATATATCCATAAGATAGGATACTACTTGCCACAAAAAGGAATGAACTATGACTATGCAAGAAAATGCAATGGGTTTGCATGTTAGTGAGTGTAGAGCCAAAGCAAGCAAACCACAGTGAAAGAGAATGGAGAAAGATCGATCACCTGTAGCAGCCAAAATAGTTCTGGTATGGTTTCCAAAGCAATGCTCTCCTCAAACAAAGGAAGCCTGGGGATTTAACTTGAGGCACCTATACATATTCATATAGTAGTTGGCCCATGGCTGATCATGCTCAGCTCAAGACCATCATTTAAAAAGGAAAGATAGTAAACACACTTTTGGACACACTTATGGCCATCAACCATATGTTTTTTAAGTCACAATGGTGACCAAGAGTACCTCTAGGCATACTCAGTTTGCATCAGAAAGTTGGGGCTGGAAATAAAGGAAAGGACATTTTGAAGGTGCATTACTATGAGAGTTTGTCCCTAAAAGTGCCTGCCTCACTTCACAGCTAACAGATACATGCAACATGAATGGTTCTGTAATTATGCTGAGGGAGAAAATCCACACCAAAAAAGTATACACTACATGTGATAGTTAGCTTTAATTATTGGCTTGATATAACCTAAAATCTCCTGGGAAGAGTCTCAGTGAAGGATTGTCAACACTGGGTTGGCCAATGGGCATGTCTGTGGAGGACTGTCCTAATTAAGTTAATTGCTGTGGGAAGATCCAGCCCACGGTGGGTGGCACCATTCCCTAGGCAGGTGGTCCTGAACTGTGTAAGAGTGAAGAAATGAAGTTGAGCACAAACAGGCAGGCATGAGGCATTCATTCTCTCTCTGCTCTTGATTGTGGATGTGACCAGCTCTCTCAAGTTCCTGCTGCCTTGACTTCCCCACATGATGGACTGTAATTAATGGAACTGTGATGAAAAAATAAACCTTTCTCCCTTAAATTGCTTTTAGTCAGGGTATTTTCTCACAGCAACAAAAATGAAACTAGAGCCCTGTGTAGTTCTACTTATATAGAGTTTGTATTTAGTCTAAAAAATGGAAAAATTAATTATGGTGATAGAGGCAGATAAATGGTTGTCTGGGATTAGATGGAAGATGTGGGGAGGACTGGGAGGTGAGGATTATCAAGGGTTGTGAATAACCCTCAGGGGTGAGGGTTATCCTCATTGTGGTGATGGCTTCATTGGCATGTGTACCACAGCTTTCAAATTCTTTCCTTTAAATGTTAATTTGTTGCATGTTCAAATATGTTGTTCAAATAAAAATAATACAAATAAAATAAACTCAGCCTAAAAATTACTTCAATTTATTCTGAGACCTGAGTTTCCATGAATTTAAAAGTTTAAAGCAGTTAGTGAAGAGCACACTTGAGCTTTTAGGATTGAAACACTATTTTATAACCAAAATTGGATATATATGAGGATGATAATTCAGTAGCTGTTAGTTTAATATATTCTGACAGGTGTTTCAGGGATGATAAACTATACTTCAGCCTAGGCTTAACCCCTTTCCCTCCTTTCCTTTTCCCTTATCACTGGGCAATGAAAATGGATAAGAGAATGAGGCTGTTTTAATTAAAATGACACAATTATATGGCCCATAAAGATAACATGCTCCTAATGGCTTCAACCACTATGTTAAGTCGTTCTTCATAGAATTTTAGACTTTCAGGAGACTTCATTTTAAAGATTAGAAATCTCAGGTGCAAAATGAAATTCAGTTGCTCTCTCGGGCCATACAGCTAGGATTTGATGGCTTAAAAACAAACCAGGAGCTGGGAGATGGCTCTGTGGGTAAGGCTCTTGCTGTGCAGGTAATAAGGACCCGAGTTCTGATACCCAGTACTCAGGTAAAACCAGACACTGTAGTACACATTCCTTCAGTGACATGGGAGGCAGAGACAGGAGAATCCCAGGAAGCTCATGGGCTAGCTAGCCTTCTGTATGCAGCAGAGGACAAGGGACCCTACTTCAAACAAGGTGGAAGGCCAAGATTGACACCTAAAGTTGTCCCCTAACCTCCACACAAGTGCCATAGCACAAGTCTCTCTCTCTCTCTCTCTCTCTCTCTCTCTCTCTCTCTCTCTCTCTCTCTCTCTCTCTCTCCCTCTCTCTGTTCAAAGAAAACACCTCAGGATTGGAGTTGTAACTCTATGGTAGAATGTTTGTCTAGTAGGTGTGAGACCCTGGTCTCAATCCCTACCTCCCTAAGGAAAAAAAATATACTTATTACCCATCTCTCAAAGAACAAAACAAAGATGTGCACATTATATTTGTGGGGCATTATACTAGTGATGTGTAGCCTGGCTAGGATAGGCCACAGATCTGATAACCTCTTTCCACCACTGAAGACTCCACAGCATCATGTCTGATCAGTCTACTTGTTTTTCTGTTTGTTCTTGGGACCACAGCTGGTATAGAATTAAAAGACCCGGGACAATGATTCTCATCTTCACTGCTTGCCATCAAGATTGACAACCTGAGTTCAATCTCTGGGACCAAGATGGTAGCGAGAGAAAACTGGTTTCCACAAGTTGTCCTCTGACTTCCTCATATGCACCTTGGCAAGTGTACACCCCACCCCCCTCCACAAGATAAATAAATATTAAAAAATTAAAGAAAAAGAATACTGGCATGGGGCAGGTCAGGTATTCTCAAATCAACTATATCAAAAACTGCCTGGAAGATTAATTAAAAAAGATTGGTGGAAGTCCACTGTAGTGGTATGTAACGCTGGCACTCAGGAGGCTGAGGCAGGAGGAGTGCCACAAATCTGAGACTGCCTAGACTATACAGCAAGGCTCTTGTAAACACTGGACAAGCATTCTACCACTGTGCTATAGCCACAGTCCTCTACCTGTGTGTGTGTGTGTGTGTGTGTGTGTGTGTGTGTGGTGTTTGCATGCTTTAAGTTCCTATGTGTGTACATATATATGTGGGTGCATGAGCACATGTGTGCACACAGAGGCCATAGGTTGATGTCAGGTGTCTTCCTCTATCACTCTCTACCTTGTTTTAACATTTTTTATTTGTTAATTTTATTTTATGGTATGAGTGTATTGCCTGCATGTGTATAAGTGCACCCCATGTTGTGTAATGCCCATGGGGGTCAGAAGAGGGCATTGGATCCCCTGGAACTGTAGTTATAGACAGTTGCTAGCTTCCATGAGGGTGCTGGGAATTAAACTGGGGTCCTCTGCACAAGCAGTCAGTGCTCTTAACCCCTAAGCCATTTCTCCAGCCCCTCTCCACCTTTTTTGAAACAAGGTCTCTCACTGAACCCAAAGCTCACTGATTGGGTAGACTAGCTGGACAGCAAGCCCCAGGGATCCTCCTGTCTCCTCCCTCCCCACCCAGTCCTAGGATTACAGATATACATTACCATGCCTTTCTACCTGGGTGCTGGTAGAAAGCGCTTTACCAGCTGGGCCAATCTTCCAAATCTTTTTGTTTGTTTTCTTGACCTAGGGTCTCACTCTGTAGCCCTGGTTGGCCTAGCAGTATGCAGCCAAGGATGGTCTTCAACTCACAGTAATCCTCCTGCTTCAATCTTTTAAATTTTTTTTTTTTTCTTTTTGCTTTTGAGACAGGATCTCACTAAGTTGTTGCCAGGCTAGCCTTGAAGTCACAGGACTTGAACTTGAGAGCCTCCTGTCCCACACTCTGGAACAGCTGGGATTATGGATCTGAACCACCTGTAATTAACTGATTACAGGCCTGGCTGAGATGAATTGATATAGGGTGAAGTTTGGGTTTGGGACTGTTTTAATAGCAGCGTATTACTTAGGAGATTCATACCACATGATTTCAATATCCAGCCAACGCTTAACATCAAGAAAAACTGTCTGCTTTCTTGACTCCTAGTACCTCAAATATCCTTGTGACCACCACTGCTACCTAGTAGGCATTCCTTTCTAACTTGCTTCCTGTGAGCAATGGTTTCTTTCCACTTTGGTGTTTTAATAACAGCTAATTCCAGTCTGAGGTGTAGCTCAGTTGGTAGAGTGCTTGCCTGGAGAGCAGGAAGCACTTGGTTTGATCCCCAGCACCACATCAACAGGCCTCTGTGGCATAATCCCTATACTTGGGAGATGGAGGAAGGAAGATTGGGATCATCTGCAGCTACATAATGAGTTAGATGCCATTCTGGTACACAAGAGAGCCTATCTCAAAATATATATATATATAATGCTTATTGAATACTGAGGATGTGTCTGTCTGGCGGTAAGTGCTCTGCCTTTTTAACACAAGCTTTCTTGGTTGTTCAGTTTTGCTTATCAAATAATTCTACTTTATACGATTTTTTTCAAAGACAGCCTGCTTTATGGAATTTGTAGTTAGTGTATTTCATCTGGTTAGACGTGTGCGCAGGGAGGTGGGGGGGCTGGGGGGGGCAGGGGATACGTAAGAAAAAAATCCTGCTCTGCTTAAGCACGGTACTCTTATCACTTAAACCTCTCTGAATCTTGGCGGACATTCTCTAGACGTGGACAAAGACTTGGTAACTGCAAGAGGAAAATTCCAAGACTACCTGTGGTGTCCTAAGGCAGCTGATTTTCCTTTTGCCCTTGATTAATGCATTCCTTCCATTTCCGACTAAAACCAAAATGCAACCAATTTTCTACCACATAAACTTGGTTTGGAACAAATCAAAACACTATGAAGAACAATTTTAGAGTTATTTCACGTGAAGAGGCTTAGGAGATTTTAAAAAGCAACTATTCAATCTGTTTACCCCGGTTGACTGAAACGTTTTCCTTTCAGGGCCCTACCGGTCACTTCCACAAGATGGCAGTGCTGTGCACCGCTGCGCGCCCCTCCTGTGGCATGATATTTTTAGGATTAAGGTTAAGAACACGTCCTACGGCCTTCTTGAAGATTTGTTTTCAAGCTTCATGAGTTCTGGGAGCCATCAGAAGTGTATCTTTAACCTGCGGCTTAGCTAGGTGTATAATGGTATTCAATAAATGTTTGCTAGATAAATCTGTCTTACCAGTGCCACGGGAAGAGACTGAGTTAAACCACCACCAGAAAGAAGGAAGCCAGCTCCATCATGCCGCCTTCCCTTGTTATGGAAGTTTTCTCCATTTTCCTTTCCTCTACTTTCCTTATGGTTTTGACAAGAACACAATTCCTTGTAACAAGGCTTGATGCCCCATCCCCTCACCTGACCATTTTCTCCTTAAAATGTGCATAACTGTCTGACCCTATGCTAAAATTAAAAAAAAAAAAAATAGTCATAACAAAGACATGACAGTGGAAGGCTCCAATTTATAAAGGGTAGTTTATGCAAATTCTGTAATCAAAATAAAATTGCTGGGCAGATTTTCATGAAGCCCATTATGGAAGAAGACAGGTAAAAGTGAGGGGCAAGGAAGTGCCACGCAGAGCTTTGGACTTGGGCTAAAGGGATGCTCTTGCCCAGTCACATTACCTCTCTGTGTTTAGGTTCCTACCCCCAAAGGAGGAGAGAATGCTAGGTGGGTCTCTAGGGGCCCTTCCAGCTCCAACAGTCAGGCTCTCCAGGTCTTTCCATCAAGTGTTAGAATCATTCTGTTAAGCATTTAAGAATCTAACAGAAAATTCTAACAACTTGCTTTGAAGGGGAATGGCTTATTTATTTTCTATTTCTGTGATAAAAAACACTGACCAAAACCAACTTGGGGAGGAAAGTTTATCTTACATCTTCCAGGTCACAGGTTATTCCTGAGGGAAGCCAAGAAGAAACTCAGGACAGGAACCTGGAGCACAGACCAGGGAGTAACGCTGCTTCCTGGCTTGCTCCCCTGGTCAGCCTGCTTTCTTATACAACACAGGACCACCTGCCCAGGGGTGGCACCACCCACAGTGGGCTGGCCCCTCTCACATAATTCAGTAATCAAGAAAATGCCCCACCAACCAATGGAGGAAATTCCTCAATTGAGGTTCTCAATTCCAAGGTTTTTGGTTTTGTTAGTTTTATTTTGTTATTAAATATAAATAATCCTTTGTATTAGGTTCAGATTATGTATCTCATGAGTTTTCTAAAGCAATATAGATTTTTTATTATTATTAATTAATTAATTTTTGAGACAGGGTTTCATTATACAGCCCTGGCTAGCTTGGAATTCACTATGTAGAGCAGACTGGCATTGAGCTGATGGAGATCCACCTGCCTCTGAGTGCTTGTATTAAAGGTGCGTGCCACCACACCCAACTGGACTTAGAAATTACCCTTTTAAGTGCTATAGAAAGTCTTCTAAAGGGTAAAGGGAGCATCTTTCTGTACATCAAATGTCTTGGTAACAACTTTTGTTTTTTAGGCACAGGGCTTGAATTATCAAGCTGGCAGGGCCCTTGCTTAGGTTGTAATGTTTACGAGTTTTCAATGACCTGTCTCTCATTATACTGCTGCAAAGCTGTGACAAAGTTGTGAAACCACTGGGAAGGATCTAAGCTGTTAATCCAGTCTATTCACCTGCCCTAGAAATTTGTGTGCCTCTCCACAAAGAGGGTGAGACCAACTAACCCTAAATCCCCATGGTAGAAAAGGCTTGGCTCAGCTAGGCCCAAGTCCTTGGCCTGCATGGATGTTTACCCAATAAAATCATTAAGAACTACCTTTGTGACACCTGAATGAGAATCAACAATTCAGACTCATAAAAACATGTCATCAATCAAAATTAGTATCTATTAAACAATTTTCTTTGGGGCTCTGCTTTGCTTTATTTGATTATATCATTGAAAAGAACTAATAAATTCATGATCTGCACCTGCTGATCATCACGAAGCACATTAAAAAAAAATCCAATTTCAATATGAAGACATCATTCATGGAGCCCTTATTCCCAAACAATAATACCCAAACACCGAAGCAAAAGAATAAATTTTCTATCTACCTACTAGTGGCCAACAGCAGAACATTGGTACATTTAGGAGTCAGGGATTTTAATCTTTATTTTAAATAGCCAAAAACTCAGACTTCTGCCATCACAAGGAGCAATCTGCTGCTAAGATCTGCCCAAATTCCAAGCACCTGCTTTCTCTGGTCTGGAGACAGATGGTAGACCATCAAAATAAAAGCCATGGAGAAAAGCATACAGAAAGATTTCTTTCTTTTAAAACTCCTTAGGAGGGTCTTTCTCCTACAGTCTAGTGCTATGAATATACATGTTTTCTTTTAATATTTTAACTCAGAATTTGAGAACTGATAAAGGGCATTTAAAAAGTTTCCCTAGCCTGATTTATGTACACATATTTACATGTTCCCGTAGGCTTGGAAACCAGTCTTTAACTTACAAGACTGATAGTTTATGTAGGGACTCCTAACACACACCCTAAACAGCAGCAGTAGCTGCTGTCCCTAATCTTGAAGACTGCCACCAACTACAAGTCCTTTAAGTTCTTTTATATTAACGCTCAGGCACTGCTCAATGGAATAACCTCATTTACATCTGTAGGACTTGCAAAGAGGAGCAGGGCCGTAATAAATTGGCCTCATATGATGTTTCTCCACAGTACTTATATAGGGTAGAGCGTCTCAAAACCTAGGTACACTCCAATTCCCTAGAGGGCTTATTAAAACATAGATTTGTTGGATTGACTCCCAGAAATTCTGCTTTTAGTAAATCTGGTATTGGACTTGGGAATTTGCATCTCTAACAAGTTCCAGATAATGCTGACACTAGACTTGGAGGACCGCAGTTCCAGAATCACTGATGCAGAGCATCCCTTTGGCACATTAATAGCAATTATGATTCTTTGGGTCTGTGCTGGCCTCTCAGTAAATACCCACTATGCACTGGATATGTTGGAAATATGTCATTTGCTTATATTCAGATG
Source organism: Nannospalax galili (assembly GCF_000622305.1). Classification (NCBI taxonomy): domain Eukaryota; kingdom Metazoa; phylum Chordata; class Mammalia; order Rodentia; family Spalacidae; genus Nannospalax; species Nannospalax galili. Next base: position 6,600,715 of record NW_008355775.1, on the reverse strand, counting down.
CTATCATTAGATACAAATCTGCTTAATAAGCACTTGCTTAATCCACTGTGGCAAGACTGCTCCCAAGGAAAGTCAGTTTGGTTACTAATGGGCAGCCTTACCAGTCACCAGGAGTTGCTGTAACATACACAAGGCAGCACAATTTCTACAAAAATGTCTGTTGTAATCCAGCTGATAATCATTTTGCATGTTTTACTAACATTTTAGACTAAGCTTTTAAAAGATGTTAGATTTTGCTATCTTAAATCTCTAAGCATAGTCCCATCACTTGACCTGATCAAATTATGATGAACTATTCATATGAGATAATTAAGCAACGCTTAGTATTTACATTCACCTCATTTTTTTTAGATCACACTTGGCTAAGTTTTCAAGCATGGCTCTGTTGAAGAACAGTGGGACCATTTTACCACTTGCTTCAAGAACACTTTAGAATGCAAACATACCTTATTTAACTTGACAAAATATTCCAGTCCAGCTTCCAAGGGGTTTGTATCACAGTTCATCTGAAAGGAAAACACATTTCAAATCTTAGATAAGCATGTTTATTTGGCTTATGTAAGTACTGTTTTGTCTTTAAGAGTTTAGTACTTGGGGGAAGTGGTAGACCAGTTCTGTCTTACTGCAAAGCTAACAAAACCCACTAAGTTCATTAAGCAATACTAGCTTCTGCCATGAATTGATGTATACTATAATGATTCAGCCAGGAACACCACTTTCATGTGTTATTTTGGAGCTTTTGTTTGTTTGGGTTTTTTTGTTTGTTTGTTTTTTTTTGTTTGTTTGTTTTTTGAGACAGGATTTCCCTGTGGCCCCAGCTGGCCTGGAACTTACTATGTGACAAGGCTGGCCTTGAACTCACAGAAATCCATCTGCCTCTGTCTCCCAAGTGCTGGGATTAAGGATGTGTGTCATTATCCCTGCCATGTTATTATTTTTTAAGATTTAAAAAAAATGTTTAAATTAAAAACATTATTTTTATTTTATGTGTATGAGTGTATTGCCTGCATGATGTAAGTGCACCTGTGTTGTGCAATGCCTGAGGAGATCAGAAAAGGGTATCAAATCCCCCTGGAACTGGAGTCAGGACAGTTGTCACCATGTGGGTGCTAGGAGGTGAACCTAGGTCCTCTGTAAGAGCAATCAGTGCTCCCAACGACTGAGCCATCTCTCCAGTCCCTTAAGATTCATCTTTATTTTATGTGTATGAATGTTTGCCTGCATGTATGTGTATATATATATATATATATATATATATATATAGTGCATACAGTGCCAATGGAGGCCAGAAGAGGGTGTCAGATCCCCTAGAACTGGAAGTTCTACAGGCAGTTTTGAGTTGCCTGCTAGTAACCAAACCCAGGTCCTCTGCAAGAACAGCAAGTGTTCTTAACTGCTGAGCCATCTCTCCAGCCCTCATGTGTTAGTCTTTTTAGGTGACAGAACACTGATTTTTGAGTAGATTCTGGAAAAGGCTAGTCTCTAAAACAGGTGGGTTTTTTTTTTATTCTATTTATTTTTATTTTATGTGTATGAACGTTTTGCCTGCATGTATGTGCACCACATTCATGCAATGCCCACGGAGGTCAGATCCCCTGAACTGGAGTTACAGATGGTTGTTAGCCTCCCTGTGGGTGCTGAGAACCAAACTCAAGTCCTCTACAAGAGCAGCCAGTGCTCTTAACTATTGCGCCATCTCTCCAGCCTCCAAAACAGTATTTTTCTAATTCAAATGCAGTCTTTTGGAAAATTCTGTCATTTGAATATGACAAACTCAGAAACCAAAAGTCACAATTTGTTTCCACTGCACTTCCATTTTAATAAATATTTGAAGGCTAGCACATGGAGTCCCATAAATATGATAATGCTACATAATTATGTTTTGAAAGGTTAATAAGGTATTTTACTTATCTTGCAATTAGCCAAGAATGAGACAGAAAAGCAGATGGTAGGAGACGGGCTTCTGCAGAGTTCAGAAGAAGAAACACAAGCAGCAATGTGGGATCTCAAATACAGTCAAATTGTTATAGTATACATGGAACATTTGATGCTAGTCCTGAATGAAGTTAATGCATCTTGTTTCTTGTTTTGTTTTTAAGGCTTTAAAATTTTATTAGAAAATTTAAATTTCCCTAATGAGAACTAATGAGAGATGAAAGGCATCAAGATCAAAATGAAGACAAAACTCAGTGATATGGTTAAAAGTGTAGAAATGGGCTAGGCATGGTGGCGCACACCTTTAATCCCAGCACTTGGGAGGCTGGGACAGGTGGATCTTTGTGAGTTCGAGGCCAGCCTGGCCTACATAGTGAGTTCCAGGAACTGGGGCTTTTTTTTTTTTTTTTTTTAAAAAAAAAAAAAAAAAAAAAAAAAAAAAAAAAAAAGTGTAGAAATGTGAAAAAGCAGAATACCACAATATATTCAGTAACATTATTTGTCAGAAGAGGAAACACATCTGAAAGTCAGGTTTTTGTTTTGTTGTTCTCTGCAGGAAGGGGAACTGGTCTATCACACCCCCCAAAATACTAAAACTTTTCAAGACAACACAGTACTTACATAAATAAACTTAAGATTGCTTTACATGACATACATTTTTTTCTCATGTCTCTTAATCAGTTTGAGTTACTCTAAAATTATTTTTTAATCTGTTCCAAGTTCCAGAATTTTTTTTTTCTTTTTTCAGAAAAACAGAGCAGATTGATTGCTGTTTCAACACTAGAGGGCAGTCTGGCACTGCTGGGAAACAGGGATGGCCTAAGAGGGCGTATGGGGGGAGGAAGTAGAAGAACATAAATAGCAGGATACAGCAATGCTGAACTCCCAGAGGACTGCTCGGCTGCTTCATTTCTTAGGAGCATGGGGGCAACGCTTCCTGTTTTTCTGTGGGCAGCCAACCTCACTTAAGTCCCAGTTGAAGGTTGAGGAGTTCCTCTATACAGCTCCTCCAGTTGAGCTGGCCCAGGGGCCTCCTCAAGCCCCCTTCAGGGCAGCTTCAAGCCTAGCTCACATGTTTCTACCACAGTCTAAAAGCCCAGGGTTCCCTGCTTGAGCTTCAAGTGAAATTTTAAACTAAGCTAATTATATGATGTGTTTGGCTCATTAGAAAATATCCCTAATTCCTATGTTAGGCTATCCATTGTGAAAGATAAATATTTCATTTTATAAAATAGCAGAGGGTCTGAGAGATTAGGCCACATAGCTCATATGTGGTAGAGAATAAATTTAAACCCAAGTCCCTACTCAGATGGCTCATCTTTAACTACTGTCCCTTACCTCTCCACCCAGGCCTAAAACCTCAGTGTCTTCCAAAGAAACAACTGTCAGAAAAGCTAAGGATCAGATACTGTTACATTAGAAATAAAATAGGAAAACAATTTGAATCACAGTAATCTAGTGTGTTTTCTGCAAAACAGAAGTAATGATAGTGGTAACTTCTTGGACAGTTGAGAAGGCATGATGGCTAGTGTTGTCAACTTGACAGAATCTAGGATCAGCTGAGAGAAGAGTCTCTGCAAAGGCCTGTGGAGGATTATCTTGATGACACTGATTGATGTGGGAAGATGCCTCTTAACTATGGGCAGCAGCATCCCTGGGCAGGGGATCCTGGACTGGATAAAATGAAGGCAGCTAGCTGAGCAGCAGGAAGCGTGCATGCATTGTTCTCTGCTCTTCACTGTGGAGGTGACATGACAACCATTTCAAATTCCTACCTCCTTGACTTCCCTGCTACCATGGACTGTGAGCTGAGATACACCCTTTCTCCCTTAAGTTGCTTTTGTCAGTGTATTTTGTCATAGCAGCAGAAAAGGAACTAAAACAGAAGGTAAGCAGAATCATGCATATAAAATGTTACACAAATGGTTAAGCCTTATACAAGTAAAAACTCTTAATTATTACTAATAATGATGGAGGAAGGTTAGACCAACACATACTGGACCATTGTCTCTACTCCTCAGAAAGAAAGAACCTTAAAATTAAGAAGAAAATGAGACAGGCGGCACAGAAGACAAAGAGAAGGGATGTGAAAGGCGATGCTCAAGTCCCATGCGGTAGGCCTGTTCCCACAGTCAGAGACGGACATCTATGGATTACCACCAAGCAGAGTGATTCAAGGAAGAAGAAACATCATGGCAGAATTCCACTGAACATTCAACTGAAAAACAGGGGGGGCGCCTCTTTCTCTAAATAAAGTTGTCTAATGATATACAATTTCTCTTACAGCCAGAATTGATATTAGTGCAATTAAAACCAGCCCTTCAACATAAATCAGATACAGTACGTATAAACATTGAATGAAGATGCTAGCGTTTCAAACCTCTGATCCCCAGGCTCTGAAAGCTTTCTCCAGTCTTAAGACATTCAGGGCATACGTTCCAAAATTGTCGATCTCCTCCTCTTGGCCTGCATTCATGATACGCTCATAAAGCGTTGCAGAGTCCTCAAGTCTGTGGTACAGCTCCCATCCCAGCTCACCTGTAACAAAATGGCAGAGCCCACACAGAGTAGAACAGTGATCACCAGGTCAGAGCTCACATGCATCAGCTAATACACATGAGGGGAAATTCCACCCACAAAAGTACTCATTGTCAGTTTTTAAAAGACTAGCTCACAAAAATGTGGCCACAAGACTCTACCACAAAGGAGCTGGACATCTCAGATGATTTGTGTGTAATCCTGATTCCCACCAAGCGGGCAGATATTGGATAAACTTGTCTCAAGAGACAGGTGAATGCAGGACTTACTCTTCACTCTGGACCTGTTTCATAATGAGCCTTGACTAGTATTAGCACATAGTTAGCATAGCATATTTAAGGGGTTCAGCTGGGTATGGCGGTGGACACCTGTAGTCCCTGCACACAAAAATCTGAGAAAGGAGGATTGTGAGTTCAAGGTCAGCTTGGGTTAGTAAGACACTGTCTCAAAACAAGCAACAACACACACAACCCCCCCCCCCCAAAGTAAAACAAACAAAAAAAAGATTGGGAGACAGTTCATTCAGTAAAATGCTTACCATATAAGCATGTTTGATCCCCAGAACCCACATAAAAATGCAGGGGCCTAGAGCAAAAGCTCAGTGGGTAAAGGTGCCTACCGCCAATCAGCCTGATGGCTTGAGGTCAATTCCTGGGACCCACATGGTAAAAGGAAAGAACTGATTCCAGCAAGTTGTCCCTCCGACCTCCACACATGGGTTATAGTATTTGCATGCACACACACGGTAGCACACTCTCATAAGTCTAGTGCTGTGGGAGTGCAGAGCAGCCAGCCTAGCTGACTGTCCTAGTCTGTGAGCCCCAGGCCAGTGAGAAACCCTGTTTCATAAAACAAGGTAATACCCAAGGTTGACCTCTGGCTGCCACATGCACGCACACATGTGCACCCCCCAGGAATACAAACATGCATGCACAGGTACACAAACAATTTAGGATAAGGAGTTTAAGGTTTAGACATTCCAGTTCCCAATGCAAGAATCACAAGCCTTAAAAATATGAAGAACTTGGAATTATTCAAACTCTCTTCCTTGTGGATGGCCAGCCATACCTTGGCTCCCTTTGCCTCTCTTGCCCACTTGATCTTTTTATTCATCAATAGATCTATGTGCTTTAAAAGCCCAAACCAAGAAAGAAAAGAAAAAAGCAATCCAAACAGACATGCCCATTTTTTTATTCTGGTAACCCATTTTGCCAAGTTTGGGAAAAGTTAGAGTGGATGGCCCAGAGAAGCTATGGCTTTAATGGTGAATACACTCCTTGTTTCCCATTGTCACAGGCTGATAATGATGGGCTCTGGCCAGCACACCATCAGAATGGAGCAACATGGAACAGAGTGAATGCTTGGGCACCAAGTGCTCCTTCAGTGAGGAGACAGAAGTAAGAAGAAGAGGAAGCAGAAGTAAGCCCGGAGCACCACTGGGTAATGAAGAGCCGTCTGTATCAAATACATACTCTGCGTATATATTTGATACAGAGAGATGATTTTCTAGTAAAGCTCAACTGGAAGGAAAGACGCATCATCTGTAATGCACTGGTAGAAAGCTTGGAACATTCACAATGGCCTTGAAGCCAGAGATTCTGCTGGCCTGGGTATTCCAGTTATCCCAGTGACCCCTTTTACTCCTTTTTTGTCTATCCTTCCAATTGGAGCAACTAGAGATGGGCGGAACCACTCTAAAGGGTAGGAGTGACCAAATAGACTTCTATATTGTTTTAGAGACAGGGTTTCACTTGTAGCCCTGGGCCTGTAACTCGTTATATAGACCAGGCTGGCCTGGAACTCAAAGAGATCTACCTGCCTCTGCCTCCTTAATGTTGGGATTAAAGGCATGTGTGCATCCAGCCCTCAGACTTCTTGTCCTAGAGTTGAGCAGAAAAAAATTTCCTCAAAAATCTGAAAAAGGTAAGCGAGTGAGCGAGTCCTACATTGCCTTTTAAATTTCAGAGATTTACTCTATGTTGTTTTCCAACTCTTACCAGTGTAAGAGATCCTGATTGCAGTAACAGGAATGTTGGAGACCTTTATGGACTTGGTTTGAAGAAACTTAAAAGCATCATCACTGAGATCTTCAGGGGTCAGTTTCTGAAGGACTTTCCTTGCACGTGGCCCGGCAATTCCCAGGACACCAAGCTCATCAGTTATGTTTGTAATTTTAACATCAAATCCACCTCTGACTGCTGCTTCTTCAATCCATCTGCATTTGGGTCATGAACATGGTGTCAGTGTTGCTTGAATAATGCATTTGTTAACATGTTAACATTTCTGAAGACATGCTTGAAGTTTAGAATGATTAGAAAGTTCTGGGGTCATGACATACAGACATCTGGTTTTTAAAATTTGGGAAGCTAAGTGCCTGAGATGTCAGGAGACTTTCTTTTAATTGTCCACTTATAAATTTTGGAGTAATTTTTCAAAGTACAGAGAATACTTCAATTTAAATGAGCTTTGCCACACATTTATAAATAGTGACACTTCTATTGCATTTAAACTAATGGCTGCATCTTTATAAATTAATTTAAACCAAAATTTGCTCCAATATCTGTACACAGGATGCACACTTGTGCTGTTAACTGTTAATAATATGCCTGCCACCAGACACATAATTGCTCTGACAATCATAAGGAAAAGAAAAACTCGAGTTTCAGTTTCTAAAGGTTGATGAGTCATTGGAAGGCAGTTCTCAGGCCAGTTCACAATTTATTGAGCAGACCTTGAAGTGCTGCAACTCTATCATAAAGTGTTCATCTGGATTTGGGAAAAGTTTACTTACTGAAGAAGGTACCCAGGACCCTTTGCACCCAACCATAAAATTCACATCATTTTATAACTTGGGTGAGACTCTGAGTCAGATCTTGATTTAATAATAATAATTCAAGTGGTTTTTATAAACTAAAGATGAAAACTTTATAGACTGAATATTCAGGCAAAGGCTCAATTCAACCGGACAATGATTCATCTGTTAGCCAGTGGGCACAGAGTATTACAGAGGCATTGATAACCAAGGGAGCCAGTGGACTGAAAGTGAACCAAATGCAGTGCTATAATTGAACGTGCTGACCTGAGCAGGTGACTTTAACTGTTCTTCACCTGAAAATGATAACATATACTTTGTAAAACAATTTTTGTATGTGTATGCATGTGTGACATGCATCAGGATGTATACACAGATTTGTATACGTATGGACACAGGTGTGTGCAGGTGCACATGCATGAGTGTCTACATGTATGTAGAGGTCAAAGGTTGACATCAAGTGTCTTCCTGAATTGCACCCACCATATATATTGAGACAGGGTCTCCCACTTGAACCCAAAGCTCACTGACTCATCTGATTTTGCTAGCAAGCTTGCTCTGGGGATCCCCTGTCTCTGCCTCCTAAGTGCTAGGATTACAGGCAGGCCATTATGCCCTCCTGACATTTATATGGGTGCTGGGGATCTGAACTCTGATCTTCATGCTTGTGCAGCAAGCATTCCATCCAGAGTCATCTTCTTAGCCCCTGCAAAATCTTAAAAGAATTATTTGAGGTCATGTCTAAAAGGGATTCTGGCACATTAATGATGTTTAATAAACAAGAGTTAATATTAGAATCAGAAACTCAATGGATGGATAACCTTAGGGAGGGGGCCCAGGGGCTTTTGCTTCAAATAATCCTATAAAAAATAAATTAGCTTTATTCACATTGATGAGGTTTAAGAATTAAAGTTGGGAGCTAGAAAGATGGCTCAGGGATTAAGAGAGCTTGCTGCTCTTACAGAAGACCAGAGTTTGGTCTTAGCATCCACATAAGGCAGCTCACCACCTCTTATTCCAGCTCTAAGTGATCCAGTGCCTTCTGGCTTCTATGGGCACCTGCATGCATGTAGGCCCACTGACAGCAATGTTAGAACACACACACACACACACACACACACACACACACAAACACACACACAAAGTAAATATTTTTTAAAAGAATTAAAGTTGTTCTTCAAGTACTGTGTGATAGCTTTTTCAACTTTACACAACCTGGAATCACTTGAGAAGAGAGTTTCAATGAGGTGAGTTGGCCTGTATGCATGTCTGTGGGGATTGTTAGTTGAGGTGGAAAGAGCCATCCCATAGTGGATGACATCATTCCCTAGCAGGGAGTCCTAAACTGTGTAAGAGTAGAGAAATGGAGCTGAGCACAAGCAAGCGAGCAAGCAAGCATACATTTCTCTCTGTTCTTGACTGTGGATATGATATGAACAGCTGCTTCACATTCCTGTTCCTGCCTTGACATCCCTGCTATCATGAACTGTAACCTGCAGCTGTAAAATGAAATCAAGCCCTTTCTTTCCTAAGTTGCTTTTTGTCAGGGCATTTTATCACAGCACCAGAAATAAACCTAGAACATAGTGATTCAGGAAAAACTTTGTAAGGTTGATTCAGTGTATCATATGTACAATATTATTTGGCTACGTGTATATTTACCTAAGATCATGAAGTTCTGATCCAGAACCAGTGATCAGCAGAAACTCCCCTGGAGACTGGTGAGAAACAGTCAGCTCAGCGTACACTCGACCTTTGGGTGTCAGCATGTGGCTTATATTTGTAAAACCCACCTACACAAAAGAATTTACAATTATTTTAGGATGAATTAAACATCTTAACACGTGTAAAAAAAATGTGGGTCTTGACCATGAAAAGCTTCCTTCTCTTGCCACTTACATCAATGATACGAACCAAACCAAAGATATTTAGGATTTCAATTTTAAAAACCATATAAAACTATTTGTCATAAAATTTGCACTTCAGGGCTGGGGAGATGGCTCAGCAGGTAAGGGAGCTTGCTGCCAAGCCTGATGACCTGAGTTCGATCACTGGATCCCACATGGTGGAAGAGAAACTCCTGAAAGTTGTCTCTCACCTCCACATGTGTGCCATGGTATGCATGTTCTTATATACACACACAAATAAATATAATAATTATTAAAAACTTTAAAAAATGCACTTCATTTAATTGCAGTCCATTTTAAGTTCCCATTGGCATGATTAAGCAAAGTCATTGGGTCCCTAGATGATAATTTACTCAAAAGAAATTTAAATTTGAAAATTAGCTTGCATATTCTTGGTCAGCTGAGTTCTAGTGTTCACATCAATATAATTACGTGAGGTAAAAGAACGCTGGGTTTAGGTTTTTGAAAGGAATAGGTCAGAATCCTGGACCTTGTTTATTTACCTTGGGAATAACATTTGCAAAGAGATGGTCCAGCAATCTGATGGAGTCTTGGCCTTTGATGTTAAACTTGCCAAATGGTGATAGGTCAATCACACCCACTCTTTGCATAACCTGTTTGTACTCAGAACCCACCGGCTCAAACCAGTTTGTGCGGCAAAAACTTGGCCTGAAACACGATATTTAGTGGTACAAAACAACTGTCATCCATTGCCTAAAAATTATAGAATATTTTAATCAACTTTATCCATCTTACTGGGGCAGCAGAAGATGCAACTTCAAATTTTGCTCTGTAAATCATATACATGTTTTGGAATCTGACCTTTCATAGTTACTCATCTACCCATTTTATAATGAATGAAGTGTTAATTAACTAGAAAAATAACACAGAACTTGTAGGTTCTCTGGTCTGAAGGGCAGCCTAGAAGGGATCAAAACAGGTCCAGGGTTTTCGAACCCTGGTTGCATGTTAGATTCATTTGGGGGAGTTTTTTAAATACTTGTTGGGCCTCATTAAATCAGAATGGGGTGTGTGTGTGTGTGTGTGTGTGTGTGTGTGTGTGTGTGTTTAACTGTCTAGTCCAGTGCTTCTCAAGTATTAACATGAATATAAATCACTCTCACTTGTTAAAATACAGGTTCTGGTACCCAGAATGGGGCACCATGGTTCCCAGGCAAGTTTCCATGTAGTGTCCACACCAGACCAGGTAGCAAGTAGCAATGGTCTATCCCCACCACCTTCACTTTTCAGAGGCCTTTGTGTTACCTAATGAGAGTTGGGTCTAGAACAAAGGTCTAAAGGTCCTTCCTACCTCACCAAGTGGACTTCTAACATGGTATTTTTTAACTTTGGAGTGTGATGGTAAGTTTGCTGAATTTTTCAGTAGCTTAACTATTAAAATTGAAAATAAAAACCTTAAGCCATATCCAAACAGCACAAAGTAGAAAAGCTACAATTTATTTGAGTCATTCAGGAAAAACCAAGCCAAGATCTGGCCCCAAAACATAGTAGATCAGCTGCCTCCAGAGCGGAACACACTCATTCTCAGCTGCCCCTCCTCCATGTTTCACACCACTGAGATCTAAATTGAAAATAGATGTCAAAACCTGTTGTTGTTGTTGTTGTTGTGTGTGTGTGTGTTCATCAGTGCGGATGCACTTGCACATATGTGTGGGTGCATGTGAAGGCCAGAGGATGACCTTAGGTGTCAAATTCCAGGAACAAATCACCTTTCCACCTTGTTTTTTGTGTTTTGTTTTTCGTTTTGGGGTTTGTTTGTTTAAACAGGGTCTCTCCTGAAGCTTGCCAAGCATACTAGGCTGGATTGCCAGAAAATCCCAGGAATCTACCTGTCTTCACCTCCTCGGCACTGGGGTTACGCGCATGTACCACAATGCCCGACTTTTATTTATGGGTGCTGGGGACTGAACGCTGATTCTCATGCTTGCATGGCAAGCATTTTAGCACCCGAGCCATCTCCCCAGCTCCCAAACCTGTTTCAAACAGCAAAATGACAGCTCAATGAAAAAGATAAATTAGCTTCTACATTTGCTGTTTGTTTTTCCTTGGTCTATGAATTCTCATGAGAAAATGATGCATAATCACCTTTAATCTAGAGTCCAACAATAACATGTAGCACTTCACAGGAATCCAGGGATCTGTTTGGGCGACATGCTTACTGTTTTAGCTTAACCCAAATTGCTAAGCAATGATCTTCCCCCAATTTATTAACTGTGTATATGACTGGCACAGTTCCATGTACATGCACTATAAAGCAGGGGATCTCAGCTGTTTCATGATGGACTGAGAGCCCAGAACTTTGGGTCCTTTCCATGTTGTTTTTATATGCCAGGAGATTCTGCTGGGCACCTTAGGCCATGGCAAACCTTCAGGTGCCAATCATAGTTAGGTGAATATTTGGATGGGGAGGAAGCAGATTCCTCTGAGATTCTGGTAGACATCAAGTAGAAAACTATTTACCAGGGCTGGCTATGGGATGCTCAAGGCAGATGGGTCCTAGATATGGAGTGGTGTCATCTGAGCTGGACTAAGGAATGCTTCCACCTTGAGCAGGCCACTGATATAGGAGTGGACAGTGGATGAGATGCTCCTTGGCATGCAGTGTAGTCAACATGGGAGAGGAACCCATGCCCAATGTCCATCCATTCTACCCCTGCAGTGGCATCCCTTGGTCAGAATCATAGGCAGGTTGTCATCCACTCACTTGTACTGAGTGTCCTGGCCGGGTTTGTAGAACCAGTGTGGCTGCTCCCAGCCTGCATGGAACCCCATTGAACACTTAGACTGCAGGATTTTATAAAGCCCACTGACTCTCTGGGTTGGCCTCCCAGCAAACCGTTCTTCTTTAGGATAACCAACTGAAAAAGGAAAATAGGTGCTCTAAATAGCTTATAACCAAAATGATGAAATACATCGAATGGATTTTAAAAATGGAAAATACAGGACTTAAAATCCAGAAGCATATATATATATATATAAAACAAAGTTATCAAAAGGTAAAGTAAAAATACATTTAAAATTTTAAATCAGTGATTCAAATGATACATTAACTATATACAATCATATAGATTCCTTGATGTGTCTCAGAGGCACAATGCTATTTACAGCTCCTGACTACTCCCGCCCTAATGAACAGAATAAGTAGTACCTAAAGTCAGAGATACTGCAAGTCTTTGTAGACAACAGCAAATTAGTACTTTACCAATGTTGTTGAACCCGTATGATTCTCTGGCTTTGGCCTCCGTGTACTGTGTTGTTGTCCATTTGCCATAGCGATTAGGATCCAGTTCTATCAGGTCAAAAGGGGGTTCTCCATGCAAGATCCAGTTGCTGAGGTACTTCCCTATCCCACCAGCATGGATTATGCCATATCTTTCAGATACAAAAATTGGCACCATATCACAAACACATGGTATTTTCAAATGTTGGAACATGTCCAAATATCTTATAGGACTTCAGGGTTGGAGTGGTTTGTGTGACTCAGAACACACAAGAAATATAATCTTAAAATGAATGCATGTTTAGGCACCTAAATGAAAGATATTTGGCTTGATACCTACTTTATTTCTATAGTTTTAAGGTTTTTTATTTAATTTTTTAAATATTTAATATTTATTTTAATTTTTGGTAAATTTAATTCAGGAATACTGTATTTACATTATTTCCATCCCTTCCTCCTCTTCTCCAATGTCTCTTGTGTCCCCCAAACTCCCTCTCAAATTCATGATCGCTTCTTTATTATCAGTACACATATATTGTTTTCTTAAGATTCACTTTTATTTTTAATTATGTATATATGTGTATCTGTTGTGAGTATGTGCATGTGAGTGCAGGTGCCCTCAGAGACCAAAGAGGGTGTTGGATCCCCTAGAACTGGAGATACAGAGGGTTGTGAGCTGTCCGATGTGGGTGCTGGTAATGAACTCGGGTCCTCTACAAGAGCAGTACATGCTCTTAACTGCTGAGTCACCTCTCCCATCCATTTCTACAGTTTAGTGAGAGACAACATACCTACACATAGCCTATGACTGCTAGCTAGTAAAGATGCTCACTTTAGGATAGGTGGGAAGGGGGAGAGAAATGGACAAGTGGATGTGGTTTTGGTTGGTGCTCACCCAGTGTCTTGAGCTGTGATTATCCTGACTGATAGGAAACTGTTAGAGATAACCTCCTCCACCTTTTCTTGACTCAAGGTACTGGGCACCCTCGTAGGTGACTAGCTCTATACAGGAACCTTTAAGTTAGAAGCATTCAAAGAAGCACTCAGTGGGGATTGTGGGAGGAGGCAAATAGGAACATGGTCCCTGTACTGCAACCTTGAGGCACTTGGAAGGGAAAGTCTGTTTGTCATCTAGTTCTACAAAAAGATGCTTTTGAGTCTCATATACACCAGGCTGGCCTCAAACTGATTATGTATCTGAGGGTGACCTTGAATTTTGATCCTCCTGTCTTACCCCTTATTTCTAGGATTACCAGAATATACCACTACACCCAGTTTATATGACACAGGAAATCAAACTCAGGGCTTCATGCATGCTAAGCAAGCACTTTACCAACTAAGCTATACCCCCAGCCCCAAGAAAGAGCTTTAAAACCACAAATATGATTGCGTTGTGATATCAGAATCACAGTCTTCAACCACCCACCCATTCTTATCTAAGCTCTTCAATATGGGTTTATCTATAGTTAAGTCAAGAGATGCTTTGAGGAACTGAATGGGCTGGGCATCGTGAGGGGAGAGAACCAAGGAAAGGAGCCACATGGATAGACATTAAGATGTAAGAATCCCAGCACAGCCCTGGGTTTGATCTCCCCCACCAAAAAGAAAAAAACAACACAAGAACTCTGTCATCTCCAAAGTACAAAGTAAGAGAGACATCTTAACAGCCAGTACTTTAGCTCCAAGAAGTGTGGGAGGAAACTCAACAGAGAGAAAATGCTGAATGTACTCATAAGACACCAATTTCACTATTTTAGAAAAATGAATGCACCTTAATTGTTATAGAGCTAGTTCTGAAGGAGAATAAAAAGGCATCAATCTATACTTGTCTGGGCAATGTAGCATGAGGCCTGGCACAGAGCTGGAAATCATTAATATTATTTGAACAATGGCCAAATAAAATAGAGAAAAAAAATTAATATTAGAAATTGTGATATGATAGCAAAGTGGGTTTGACGTCAATATTCAGCACACTAATGGGATAAATATTAGAAATGAAACCTCAGAGAGGCCTCAAATCACAAACAGGAAGCAACCCAGAGAGTTACAGAGAAATAAATCATGTTGCACAAATAGGAATTATGGTGAAAAATGTACCAGATATATTAACCACCTGATATTTTGAATTATCTTTGTCATATTCTGTTATGAAAATATTCTTGTCCAATTGGGGCAAATTGACCCATCAGAAGTAATGGCATGAAAACAGACATGAAGGATGGAGATGGCAGGAAACAGAGAAGAGTTCCAGAAGATTATCGCCCTTCCATGTGCTAATCTTTAAGACGTATCTGTTATCAGACCATTATATAATCAGTGCTTTTAAACTGGAGTTTTTATTCTGAGCCTCTTCCATGTTTTCCTCTTGTTTGGGACTAGATTTAACTAAAAGTAAGTGCTTCTGCAATAAAAGTTGAATCGTGTGGTGTCACTCACCCAAAGCCGACAGCTACCCAATAGTTTCTGACCCCTTGATGGGGCCCCACCATGGGCAGAATGTCAGGAGAATAGGTGATGGGACCATTGACGATATTGATGATGTCAGCCTTTTTCAAGACGGGAACCATTTCCATGGCAGCTTCTAGGTGATCCATGATTCGGTCCAGGTCAGACTCAAAGAGTTCCTTTCCAAAGCCTGGAAAGATAGACCACGGAGGTCAGAATGCCACAGCCGCACTGGCAAGTCCCAGTGCCTTCAGTCTCTGAAGCACCTGTGAGGAAGGCCTTTCTTTTTCTTTAAAAGTCTACTGGGGCTAGAGAGATGGCTCAACAATTAAGAACACTGGCTGCTTTGGCAGAGGATCAAAGTTTGGTTCCCAACACCCACATGGTAGCTAACAACCATCTGTAATTCCAGTTACAGGAGATCAGACACCCTCTTCTTATCTCCACCAGCATTGCATCATGGGTGCACTTACATATATGAGGTAAAACACACATACACATAAAATAATAAGTAAAAAAATAAATGTTTTAAAGTCTAAACCTGACTTTCACTGTCCACATATGGGTACCTATTACATGACTGAGAACAGTGATGCTATTCTTCTCAAAACAAAATCATCTTTCTAATGAATAGAAATTTGAACAATCTAGTCACATTAAAAAAAAATTACTTGGTTTGTCAGGAGGGATTTTTATCCTCAATTAACCATAATGATGAGGATAAAATGGAGTCTACAGTCATGCCAGGAACCTGGGGAAAGAGGACACTGTTTCAGGATCTAGGATGAAAGACTTTGCTCTCCTTTCAGCAGGAGGCCTGCAGCTTGCTCGTACATGTACCCACAGACTTGAGGTGCAGAAAGGTGGTTCTTAGATAACAATTGTCTTCTTGTTCTAGAAATCACTGTGATTGAAAGCAAGGCTACAGAAAAACTTCCAAAAGAATGCCTCTGCCCACTCAGGATATTCCTCCACATAGTATCCACATAACTTCTCACAGCCTCACCTGGGGACTGTAAGTCATGGTGAAGGCATGGGGGCTTATGACCTACCAGGGTTGCTCTAGGACACAAGGACAGCCATGCCAAGAACTGCTCAAAATCTGGCTCTCCCTCCAGCTAGCATTATTTAAATATTTGTTCAGCATTTATTTGGAGGAAAGCACACAGGATGGGCAGAGTGGAGAGAGAGTCCCCTCCTACCAGCAGCCTCCCCTGGCAGCTCAGTCATCACTGGAAGGTCAGGAGCAATTCCACCCAGGTCCAAATACGCAGGACCCACTCAGCAAAACCAAAGCTCTACAGCTGCTGCCCTCGCCTCTGCAGGAGGCAAGATGAGTCAGAAATCCCTGATACATGGGAGGGCGGAATGTATTCTCTGCCCCAGACTGCTTATCAAAGAACAATTCTAGAAAGTACAATTTCCTGTTACTTTATATTCTCTGAAATATTTCAGTGCCCCAAGGATATGTTAGTTCCTTTTACAGATTAAAACTGGAGGGCTGAGAAGATGGTTCCAACAGTAAAATACTTGCAATCCAAGCACAAGGACCTGAATTCAATCCCAGAACCCATGTTAAAAAAAGAAAAAGCTGGGTGTGACTGTATTCTTAGGACAGGGGAGGCAGAGACAAGTGGATCCATGGAGCTCCACTGGACAGTCAGCCTAGCCTACTTGTTTGATGAGTTCAAGACCAGTGAGAGACTCTATCAGAAAAACAAAAACAAAAATAAAAACAAAAAACAAACCATATATATATATATATTACATATATATATATATATAGAGAGAGAGAGAGAGAGAGAGAGAGAGAGAGAGAGAGAGAGAGTCAGTGCCTGAGAAACAGTATCTCACATTGTCCTCTGGCCTCCACATGTACATGTACATATGCCTACACACATATGTACCTGCATACATGAACACACATGCACACAAGATTAAAACTAGAGGTGCCAGCACAGACAACCCAGTTGCTGATTTGGCTGCATGGAAATGTTTCGTGGAGTTAAGAGAAAACAAACCCTGGCCCATCTCCTTCATAGAACTAGAAAGAGAAAGCACAGGCCCTCTTGCTGTGGTGTACAGCCCTGAGCCTTTCCCACTCCGAGGCCTGGAGGGGCCTCTGTCTGCAGTTCCAGCTTGTGCTGCTTTGTTAGGGAATCCTGGACCTTCATTCTTTGTAGAGTGGATACCTGTCCTGGCTTCTTGCAGCATAGCCAACCAGCAAAAGCACAATAGCACCTGTATTCAAATCTTGAAACTAGATCAAGCAGGCAACAGGTCGAGGAAAAGGGGGAGGATTGAAGATTGGCATGGGCAAATGAAAATGTCCCTGGCGCCTTCCCAAGTAGCCTCAGTACCAACTTTGGCTTCAACACCACCAGTTGCATCTTTTTTTCTCTTTCCTCAGGCCCTGATTACTTTCCAAAAGGGTATGAGAGCAGAGTCCCTTCCAGCTCCTGCCCTGCGTAGCCCCAGGCACCCAAAGCTGCAGTAGTAAGCTAACTTCTTGTTCTATGGCCCCCGGCCAGCGAGAGGTTGAGTCTTGCCTGACCTGCATACTGAACCCACCTGGAGGGACTCCATGAGCAACCCAGGAGTCTTGAACTTTCATCTTCTTCTGACTTTCATACGGGCCAAACAAAAGTCCATCCCTTTCCTGTCGGAGGTAATAAGATCCTTCCAGGTCACGGAGTACAGGGAGTTCCCGTTTCAAAGCCTTCACTTCTGGGATAGTTGAGGTAACGACATATTGATGTTGAACAGGGATGAGTGGATGTTCTAGTCCAATCATTTTCCCTACTTCACGGGCCCAAAATCCTTAAGTAAAGACAAAAAAAATCATTTTAAAATGTCACCACATGTATAAGCAACCTATGACATTGATATGGCAGTTTTTATTAGGAAACATCTAGAAGGCTTGAGTGCTCATAAGGCTAAAGAATGTTATGGCAACCTTTGCTTGTCTGCTTGTTTCCAGTGCTGGGGATCAAATCTAAGGCCTTGCACACCATTAGTCCCAGCACTTGGGAGGCAGAGGCAGGTGGATCTCTGTGAGTTCAAGGCCAGCTTGGTCTACCTAGTAAGCTCCAAGCCAGCTGGGGCTACAGGGAGATCCTGTCTCCAAAACAACAACAACAACAAAACCTAAGGCCTTGCACATTCTTGCTAAGCGAGGGCTCCACCACTGAATCACATCCTTACCCTCTTAAATATTTTAACATTGCAAGATTGAATGGGTGATAAAACAAGGCAATAGTTTGCACAGTCCAGAGTTTTGATATATCTGCAAACCAAAGGAGCTCCTTTCATGAAAATGCATTTTATCTATGAGCAACGATGGGCAGAAAAAAAAATTTACTTGAAAGAAAATATAAGCAACCCAAATACATACAAAATACAAGTACTTATAAGAAAGGTGATGACAAAGCTCATCCGACTTGTAGACAAAGGTGGTCAGGCAGAGGAGAAGCTATTGCGTTGATGTGATCAGCATAATATAGAGGAACAGGGTTGGAGAGATAGCTAAGCAGTTAAGAGCACTGGCTGTTCTTAGAGGACTAGGGTTCGAGTCCCAGCACCCACAAGGCAGCTAACAAATGTCCATAACTCCAGTTCCAATGACAGCCTTTTCTGGCCTTTGTGGGCATTCCATGCATGTGGTTCTCTTACACACATGCAGGAAAAACACTCATACACATAAAATAATAAAAATAAATGATTAAAATATGTTTAAAAATAGGATAACGTACATAATACAGCCCTGCAAATCAGTTCCCATATCCTCCAAACCCTGTTCTCTCCAAATTGTTGATGCCTAAAATTTCACAGATTCAGAATTATTGCATTACCTCAAAATCTGAGAGTATAAATATTTTGGAAGAGATAACACATAAGTTTTATCTGTTAGTTTAAAATTTAGTTTGAATGAATCTGTAAGGCCCTGTCTTACAAAGAGCACAAAAGCACTTGAGTCAAAAACCAGGAGGAACTGATAGGGGAGCCCAGTGGAGAGACTTGTCCAGCATGTGTGAGGCCCTGGGTACATCACCAACCAGTACTGCAGAAAAGGGGAAACCCAGAAAGGGGAGACTGGGCACATCAGTTCCTCAGGAGATGCTTCTCCCTTCATGTTATTTCCCAAGGTTAGACCTGTTTACTGGGAGGCTGAAGGACCCAGGAGTCTATGATCATCAGATCTTGCCACTCTCCTTGCTGCAGCAAGACTTTACCAAATATACATTGTAAATGCGTGTGTGTGTGTGTGTGTGTGTGTGTGTGTGTGTGTGTGTGTGTGTGCAGGTGTTTCTTTGCTTTTTGAGATAGAGTTACATGTAGCCAAAGCTGGCCTTGAACATTCTGTGTAGCTCAGACTGGCTTTGAACTCCTGATCCTCCACTCTCCATCTCCCCAGTGCAGAATTACAAGTATGAGCTACTCTTTCCCATAGAAAGAGTTTATTTTAAGCATCCAAGACACCTCTATCAGTAAAAAAAGGTATTTTAGCTTCTAAAATGATAAACGTAATTTTTTTTTGACAAGGGTACAGTGTTGCTTGACCCACTGATGGATTATTTGTGGGGAGGGTGTTTTGTCATCTGAATTGTAACATAAAGTTTTGAGTGATGTATTCAGAGAATTAGAGAATCCTGTTGAAGTTCTAGTTTTATTAGTTGTACTCTATAATTTTTTAGCCGTTTCTGGTTTTGCTTTTTTAAAAAAATTTACAGGCATGGTGGCACATGCCTTTAATTCCAGAACTTGGTAGGCAGAGGCAGGTGGATCTCTATAAGATCCAGGCCAGCCTGATTTACATATCAAGATCCAGGTCAGCTGGGACAACAGGGAGACCCCGTCTCAAAAAAAAAAAAAAAAAAAAAAAAAAAAAAAAAAAAAAAAAAAAATCTAATAAGGAGTTCTGAGCTCTGCATCATTATAAAGTTCAAGGCTAGATACAGAATCATTTATGAGTCAGTCTGGAAACCCAAATTAGGTTCCTTGACGAGCCAAAGTTTGTTTCCATTTAAGCAAGCATTACCTATGTGTTCCATTGTTTTGTTTGGGCCTAACGGCCAAGTCATGTTTGTATAATAACTCCAGAACTGGCTGCCCATGTTTAAACCTAAAATTTGACCTGTGGGAATTGGAGCTATTTGCCGGTCTTTAATAATTTAGACTTGATTTATTGTTGCTTGTAGGACAGTATGAATTATCAATGTTAGGGCTCGCTTTGTAGAAAATACAGTAAAGCTATACTTTGTAGCTATATATACTAGAGCAGTTTTAAAATATCAAGTCAAAATAATTAGCCGAGCAATTCAAACTACTGCAGTATCCTCAATCTACTCGTTTCAATTAAAAACACAAATTGAAGAAAACAAATTCTGTCCTATTCAAACATAATTATGAATTTCTGAGTCCAGCTGCTTGCTTATTAATACACTTCATCATTAAAATAAAGTATAAATGTATGTTTGTATCCCATATAACCATGTTACTTCAAACCCCACAGCAAGCTCTACACTGTTTACCCTTTGGTGTTGGTATCCGAGACAGGCTCCTTTTCTATGTTTATCAAATTAGTCTGAATCTGGCCAAGATTATACTTCAACTCCTGCTAGAACTTTCACCCACTGAGTTCAAAAAAGAGAGTCAAGCACAGAAAAAATTATTCTAAAAAGTTGGCCATCATCACCTGCAAAGCAACAAAGTACCAATAAAAATGGCCATTGGAAATGGCCTTCATTTAAAAGACTTCAAGGCTAGGAATAGAGCTTAGTGGTAGAGCATCTGCCTAGCACACATGAGGCCCCAGCTTCAACTCTGAGAACCACCAATAAGATAATAAAATACAATTATAGTGATGAATAGAAATGAGGTTAAAATGAAGGGAGGAGGTTGGTTCATGACCAGGTTTTCTACAAGATGACTTCCATAGTGACAATGAAGTCCTCATCCTTTGATACAGTGTAACAGAAAAAATGAAGCAATTCTTTCAGTATGAACACTGGGCTCCAATGTTAGCATCATCCAATCACATTTCTGATTTTCCATATGGGAAAATTTATAAGTAACATTTATGAAGTTCTCTTGGGTTTAATGAGTCAATTGGAAATGAGAACAAGGCACCTTCTTTACCATGAAGAGGAAAGCTTCACCTCACAGTAAGTAGCACTTGCCCTGTGGTGTGTTGTGTCCCTGTCCTGTGTGCCTGTGCTGTGCTGAGTCCCTGTGCTGTGCTGTGATGTCCCTGTGCCCAAGAAAGGGATCAATGAGGGTAGAATGAAACTCATTTCAAAAGCTCTGGGTACTAGAAGAAAGTTAGATTGTTGCACGCTAAGATGTTGGAAGCATCAAAAACATCCTCAGCTCTGCTTGTTCATGAATAGGGTCACACAAAATAAAGAAACGGAAAGGAGGGAAGAGAGAAGGGAAAGAAAAGGGCAGGGAGAGGAGGAGACAGAGCGGGAGGGAGAGGGGAGGCTGGAGGAAATATGATTAACATATTTTCCTGTTGGAATGCGTGACTAGCAGTGCTTCTCAGGAGATGTTTTAGGATGGTGGCATGGTGGTCCACCTCTGCCACCCCAGTTATTCAAGAGGTAGAGGCAGAAAGAGCTCAAATTTGAGACCAGCTTGCACTACGTACAGTTTGAAGTCAGTCTGGGTAATCAGCAAGACCCTATCTCAAGGTAAAATCAAATAAATGAAAAAAGGGCTGAGAATGTAGCTCAGTGGTACAGCGCTTACCTAGCATGATGAGGCCCTGGGTTCAATTCTCAACACCTCCACCCACAAAAAAAAGTTTTAAAAATCATCTGGTATAGACAATACAGATTAAAATACAGCCAGGCTAGGGATATGATCCAGTGCTAGAACACTGACCTAGCCTGTGCACGGCCCTAGGCTCAATTCTCAACACTGCAAAATAAAACATATGAAAAATAAAATAAAATAAATAGAGCTTCAAAGTCCCCACTAGATCACCTAAATTAAAATCTTTCTGAAGTCTGAGAAACTCCCCAAGGTGATTCTGAGAAACCCTGACTTGATAGCCAAGTTCCTTAGGAAGCCATTTTTCTAGCAAATGTCTACTAGATGGTTTTGGACAAAGAAAGGAGTCACCTTAAGGTTAGCACCAAGGAGTTATAACAACGTGATGCTAGGGTCTTCCAGAGAAGGGCATAAACTCTCAAGAAAATAATTATAATAATCATAATTATTATCATTATACCTAAACTTGATAGTGTTTTCTACATGACACCCTGTTCTGGATGCTTTACATTATTAACTCTTTACTGCCCACAATAACTTTTGACATGGCCATTATTATCCCCATTTCATAGATTAGTTACGTGCCCCAGGCACAGGCTTGGCAAGGCCTATGTCTCTGGCTAGAGTCTCCCCACTGCCCTGAACAAAGCTGGAAACACAGCAGCAAACACACACATCTCTGCTCACACTTTCCCTTTTATGGGCATCCCAAAGATTCGGCAGCCTTTGCATCTTTCACAGTTTGATTACATTTCCAAGTCTATGTCCTGGTTTCTTTAATTAGATTCCAGAGCTGGCCTGAGGACTTTGCTTGAATGTGTGAGACACCATGGTCTCACTGAGTAACTCTGGGAAATATTCCAGATGCCACATTCTGAAATCATTAACGCGATACTTGCTTTTATTCAGAAAACTCGTCTTAATTAAAACAACTTCAATTCTACAAAGGGGGCATGTCCAGACCTCTGCCCCAACTAAGCCTTACTTTACAGAGAGCTTCTATCCTTTAGAAAATTTTCTTTTAAAAACATGCTTATAGATCACACACTCCTCCAGGTATCCTATGGGCTACTAATATGTACTCAGTTAGATTTTCTCCGGTGACTTCTGCCCAGTGAAAGAGAAGAGGAGGAGGAGAAAAATGAAGGGAAAGATTATAGGGTGAAGATTTGACATGAATGAGATAAAGAATTGAGAATTGACCCAGGATAGCTCAAACAGCTCTCTGAAAGGAACGACCTGGAGTACCGTGGAAAGAGTGGAGGTGGCTGGGCAGCTATGAGCAAAGCATGAAGGGAAGCATAGTCACTCCACACAGGGCCACAATGTCAACATAATTAAAACTAGATCCCCAGAATCTGTTTGCATCAGCGACAAGAGACAGCCATTCTCAAAAGCAACCTGCCCCAGCTCTCCCAACCCCATCACACTGGGATTTCACAGCTGCATAGACAACTCCATCTGGTGACCAGTTCTTGGGGTTTGGTCAGCTCTCTCTTTTTTTAAATTTCTTTTTATTTTATGTGTATGCATGTATTGCCTGCATGTAGGTAAGTAACTGCACCCATGTTGTGCAATGTCCACAGAGGACAGAAGAGGCTTGCCAGGTCCCCTGGAACTGGAGTTATGGACAGTTGTTAGCTGCCCAAGTGAGTGCTGGGATTCAAACCCGGATCTTCTGCAAGAACAGCCAGTGTTCTTAACTGCTGAGCCATCTGTCCAGCCCCTTTGATCAGATCTCTTTAGAGCTCCTATCTTCTTCAGAGATATCTTAGACTTCACGGTATGTGGTTTAGAAAAGAAATTATTGCAATGGTAACTTATTATGCAAATGTTTATTCATTTTAGAAAAACAATGGGTAAATCTGTTAAATTAAGATCTTATGGGTTGTTTCTCAAAATATCATTAGATTGCATGAATTCTTGAAACACCATGTTGAAAAACAACACAGTGTGCCTTTGTGCAAGCCCACCAAAAAAAAAAAAAAAAAAAGTGCAGGCATCAATTAGCAATGTCTGCCACAGGAACTGGAGGTCTCATATGTTTGTTGAGTATTGCCATCAATGTGAAAGTAGTCAAATGTTTTTAGAAGTGAATTCATGAGACCATAGAAAGGTTACAGACTTATAAAGAATCCTTATTATTTGGGGGAAAATATGAATGATTCCTAAGTCAGATCTCTAACAGAATTTAGACTTGAGGTTACCAAGGATGGTAAGAGAGAGGAATATCAGATGGATTCAAGGGAAAGTGGAGTTCAAGTATGACAAATTTTATTCCATTGCTTTTATTTTTTAGGAAAGTTTTATATTATTTTAAATTTCAAAGTACCTTTTAAAAGAAGGAGATTTTTATGCTTTTCAAACGGGAGGCATAGATTCAAAAGAGTTAGAAATACCAATGTAGACTCTTAAATATTGAAGACATGCCTTTTTCTAGGTTCACTAAAATTTTGTTTTAAAGGGGCTGGCGAGTTGGCTCAGCTAGTAAAGGTGCTAACCCCCAAGCCCAACAACCTGAGTTTGTTCCCTAGGACTCACATGATGGAAGAAGAGAAACGATTGCTGAAAGTTATGCTCTGACCCCCCCAGGGGCCAACCTGGTCTACACAGTGAGTTCCAGGCCACCTGGAACTACAGGGAGACCCTGTCTCAAAAAAATGAAAACAAAAAGTTTAAATTTTTCTTTTGTTTTAAAATAACATCAATTAGAAGTTATGATTCAGAGAAAATAATTAGAGAAGTACATGCTTCCGATATGTCTTTGTGGGACATCATTTGCTCTTATAACTAATAAAGATTATTTTCATTTGATAATTTAAACAACAGCTCAAGGAAAATCAGCTATGGCCTTGTGCATATTTCAGAGTTAAATGAGTCACCATTAACGATAGGGAAATATAAATTACAAGTCCAGTTTAAGCTGTACAACCCTTCTCCTTAGAACCTCATTTTTGCATGTATGGGAGCTGAAAATAACTTTACATGCAACCAACCTGTTTGAAAATACCTTGGCTCAGGAACCTAAAGACCAGGTACCTGTCCCAGCTCTGACAGAACTACCAGTGTGGCTTAGCCAAGGCTCATGACTCTATTGCACCTTGCCCCAGAAATGGAAAATGAGTAGGTAGATAGATTATCCAAAATGTCCCTCTCGGCTTCACCACTCTATAAACTGTAATGGAGCAGCTTAAAGACGAGACTGTGAGATGTGTTTAATAAGGTTCTGAAAGGAAAGGGCTTAAAAGTCTTTGGAGTCAAAAGCAATCAGAGAGAGAAATTATCAAATCTGCCTTAAAAAGAAAATTAAGAACAAACTTGGTAAGAAATTGAAAGAATGGGATTTAGTTTTGTTTGTTTTAAGATGGTCTCGAGTATCCCAGGCTGGCTTCTGTAGCAAAGGATGATCTTGAATTTTTGTCCCTACCACCTCCACCTCCTACATGCCTGGAGCTTCCGTACATGCTAAGTGAGCACGCTACCAATGGAGTTACAGCCCAGTCCCTAGAATTTGGTCATTAGCCTAACCAGGGAACACAGAAAGGAGAAAGAAGCCTTAGTTGAAAAACATCATCTGGAAGACATAAGAATGGAGACTAGAGGAAACGGGTCATTGAGGACAGAGGGATGATAAACCACACACCAAGGGCAAAGCTGTGGCTTAGAAACCAAAAAAAAAATCGAGTATCACATCATATCAATATCACAGCACACATTACATTATAGCTACATGTATTATTTGTTTGCAACTTTAAAAATTCTTTTCAAAAGAGCTGGGTATGATGGTGCATGCCTTTAATCCCAGCACTCAGGAGGAGAGGAAGGTGGATCTCTGTGAGTTCAAGGCTAGCCTGGAATGGTCTACATAGTGAGTTCCAAGCCAGCTGGAGCTATATAGTGAGACCCTGTCTCAAAAAAGAAAAAATAAACAAATAAATTTATAAAAATTGGCCCAGTGCTTACCTGCAGCATTCACAATTCTATTTGCTGTCACAGATCCCAGTGGAGTCTCCACATCCCATGTTCCATCTGCCCTGGGCTTCAATGATGTCACTGGTGCAGGATGCTTTAGAAGGGCCCCATATTTCCTAGCTCCAGCCGCCAGGGCCATTGTTAGAGAATAAGGATCTATGTGACCATCTCCCGGATTATAAAGTCCAGCTAAAATCTAAACCAGCCATAAAGGAGTCAATATTCGAACAAATGCATTACTACTTGCAAATATATCCTGCCAACTAATGATTAATAAAACTAGACCTTAAAAGTTCATCAAGGCCTGGAGCAATGATGTATACCTTTAATCCCAGCACTCAGGAGGCAGAAGCAAGAGGATCTCTGTGAGATCAAAGCTAGCTTGGTCTACAGAGTGAGATCCAGGCCAGCTAGGGCTACAGGGAGTGGGGCATGGAAGGATGGTTCACTGAAGACTGGAGGTGTACATAGCTAAGTGGTGGAATGCTTGCCTAGCATGCACAAGGCTCTGCATCATCAGCATGGGGGAAAAGTGCATCTTGACATCCAGTTGATCAGTCCACATGTCTTCATCCTAAGTCCTACTCAGACTTAGGCAGGAGTCACACTGAGTGTTAAGTACACAGGTCATTTGATAAAGCCTTGCAATTACCTCCAACACTTGGACACCGGCCACATATGGAACAAAGTACAGTTCCCAACCTTTCTGGCAGCTGTTAGTTCCAAACAGTAGCTAGAGTTCCTAAGTTCTAGTCAATGGAAATGCAAGGTAAGGGTTATATGGCAGTTCCCATGAGATACTGTAAAAAGACAGCTCGCAGATGCCCATCTTCATCTGTTTCTCCATCCTGCTGTCTGGAATTCAGACATGATGGCTGAGCTCTAGCTACCACTGGAATACTAACACAAGAGTCACATTCCAGGAACAACAAAGCAATGATCTGGAAGGGACTAGATCCCTGCAGTCTTCATGACTTTGTGACCATTCAAGCGACAGACTGCTTAAATGAAAGAGAAATAAACTTACTTAAGCAAGATTATTTTGGTTTCTGATGTTTAAAGCCAATCTAATCCTAGCTGACATATCGGTTGTAATGAATATTTGTTGATACTATTGGTGAATTTACATATTAATATATATCTGATGTCAACTGAGTCTAGAGGTACAGGCGTATAATCCCAGCTACTAGGGAGGCTGAGGCAGGAAGAGTCCAAGTTCAAGGACCTGTCTGGAGTACAGAGTAAATTCAAGGCCAAGCTGAGCAGCTTAGTGAAACCCTGTCTCAAAATAAAAAATTAAAATTTGACTGGGACTGTAACTCAGTGGTAGAGTGGTTGCCTATCATGTGCAAGGCCCTGGTTCAATCTCCCCATATATATGTATATATATGCACACATACACACATATACGTATGGTGCCACGAAAATTTATACTTTATTCACAATTCGGTAGCAAGTTTTTACACACTAATCTTATGTTAGGCTTCAGCTTAGGTATTATGAGAGGCAGAGGGTCGGGGGAGCAAAAAACAAAAAGAATGAACCAAGTTGAAATGTTGACAGAGCCAGTACAGTCAAATATAATAACTAGATCTCATCTCTCTGACGAGGTTACTATCAAAGGACTGGAGAGCTGGCTCGGTGGTTAAGGGCACAGGCTGCTCTTGTAGAGGACCTGACCTTGGTTCCCAGTATCCAAATTATGGCTCATAACCATCTGTGGTAAGACCTCCAGTTCCAGAGGATCTGACACCCTCTTCTGGCCTCCATGTCACTGCACAACACATACAGCTACACATACATACATTCAGGCAAAACACTCATACACATAAAAATAAAAATGAATTTATTAACTTAAAAAATGAATTCACCAAGTATGAACAGGGAGAACTGTCCATTTTTTTCCATATCTATTTAAATCATTGTATGATTTTTGTTTTTCATTAATCTGATGTTATTACACTTGATTGACATTTAGATTTTAAACCAGTGTTGTGTTCCTGGGATACATTCCATTTGCCCATATTGTAGAATCCTCTTAGTATATTGATTTCAGTTTACTAGTATATTGGTAAGGACTTTTGCAACTCTATTCATAAAAGACAACTGTCTGTCTTTTCTTCTGATGTCTTTGTCTGGTTATTGTATTAGGGCAATACTAGTTTTATAGATTGCATTGAGAAATATTTGATTCTATTTTTAGAAGACTTTGTGAAGGATTAGTATTAATTCTTCAAGTGTCTGTTCAAATTTACCAGATATACAATCTGGGCCCGCCCGGGCTTCTCTTCGTGAGAGTTTTTTTAAACTACAAATTCAGTCCTTGTACTCACTATGGAATTGGTGAAAGAGACTTTTGGTTTTAAATGGAATTCACATTTCTTCAGACTTGCAAATGTCATGCTGGTGTTTTGTAATGGCTATGTCCTTGTAGTGATTTCAAGTCTGTTTGATTTGGCATCATGCCCTGGTCCATTGCCTAACACCTTTGTGAAAATCTGTGATGATGAGAACTTCCAGCAAAGTATTCCAGGACTGACTTGGAGAGATATAAGCACAGGCTTACTAGGAGCGGAGGCAGAATTCCAACACAGACAGGGCAGTGTGCTATCGCATAAAACCCCAGGCAAGGAGTAGCCATGGGCTGTGAAGACTCAGAAGAGCACAGCACCTCAGCACTCACAGCACTGGGACTACACTCTGAGCGTGACACTCGGACAGGAACTCTGCTGTAGTCACTAGCAAGGAAACAAAGCTATCTGCTTCCTTGGATACACAAGGCAATGGGGTCAGAGGACCTGGGTTCTCATCTTACAAACCTGTCCCACCGTGTAAACTGCTTATGCTTCTGTTTTATGGTTAGTAAGAACATCTATCTTTATAATATTACTAGGAAGATTAAATGAAATTATGCATACAAAGGACTTAGCATGTTCCCTACTGCATAAATACATATTATAGTAAGCACTGATGTCATTATGTGAAAGAGATGATCACCCAGTGGGTGGGGGGGGAGGAAGAAAACAACCTATCCTCCCAGTCAAATGGATGCTCTTAAGAAAATGCAGTGTTTATCCAGATCCATGCCTGGCACAGAATCCATCAGGGAAGTGCAGCTGTGAGCTGGGTGATATTTATGGGAAAATACGGCATAGAAATTCCTGACTTAAAAAATTTTAATAACTGTCTTGTTAGAATCATAACAGCAGGCCATCATTCTCTTTGAAGTTCTCAAACAGAAGGTTAATATATAAAAACCCCTCCATTGGAGAGATACATCCACAGAAAGGTGTTGAAAATGTTTCCTTAGCTGTCAGAGGTAGGAAACCAAAAGTGTTTTCATTGCCTTTTCATATTTCATTGAATAACAACCCACCTTGTGATTTACCCACAGTCCAGCATCAGTCATTTAATTTTGCCATTGAAAATGTGTGCACAGTGTTGGTATTTGTAATTAACTTATTAAAACACCTTTCCTGGCTAATTTTAATTCAAGACAACAAGAAGTAAAAATGCCTTCAGATAAATTACCTTATTCATGTTGAGTAAAGGAAATATCTCTTGGATTTTTTCAGGTTCAATAATATACTGTTCTGTTGCATGCCAGTTGGTCCGTGTCATTTGATATTTAAATTCATCTACCCTTACAGGAGTTGTAGCAAGTCTGATGCTACCTGGCTGATGGAATCCCACCACCTGTGACAGTAAAGCACATACATAAATTATTCTTGGGCATTCAAGCACAGTTCTCCAGCATAATGAAAAAGCAAGTGCATAAAAGAGAAATTTACTGTGCAGAGAAAAAGATAATTACACAAAATATTTGCATTGTATGAAAAGATACTCATTCAGCAACTCTTTGCTCAGAGCCCCTGTGCGCCAGGTACTCTCCTAAGCCTCAGACTCAAGTAAACAACAGAGGCGAAACCCCTGACTAGATGGAGCTGTCTAGCCACAAGAAAAGGCAGGACAGCTAAGGGCATCATCACAGTTCCATAGGATGAGTGTTCCTGCACAGACTGGAGGAGCATTATATGAAAAAGAGAGAGCCAAAGGATTTAAGGATGGATTATGGCAAATCAAAGTGTTGCTATGGTGAGATGAATTTTAAGTGAAGCATTCATTTAACTTTCTTGAAGTTCTCCCATTTTTCAAGCCTCTGTGAGGCCCAGCTTCACAGAAAAAAAAAAGGCACTTGTGGTCCTCAAGTAGCTCACAATCTGCAGCAAAGACCAAATCATAAAGCAGTAATGACTACGGGAAGATGTGTATTAGAACATGTACAAAAATGTACAAGAGGTGGGTTGGCCATCTGGGAAGGGTTGGAGAGAAGGTGTTTCAGACAGGGAAAGCAGCAGGAAGGGACAAAACATAACACAGAAATATAACACAAATTTACAGAGCTTTGAGAGCACCCAGAACATTTCAGAGTGGAAACCACTGGGAACAACTAAAGCACATGAGCAAAGGGAAGAATGGAAAGAGAAAATGTTGGAAAGACAGGTGGGGGGGTCAGCTGATGAAGGTCCCCCTCCTCAGACTAGGCTGAGGCCTTGATCCCGAAGACCGTGAGCACCTGGGGGGTCTTCAACAAGAAGAAGAGCAAGAAAATATTAGCCTTTGATCTTAGCCCAGGGAAATTTTTCGGCTGCCATCTTATTTTGAGAGCGCAACTCAACATAAAAAGGGATAAAAATAAAAGTGAGGGGCTCTTAGTGCAGTGCTTTCCAGAGCCACGCGACAGTCTGGCACACACTGTTGTCAGATCTTTAGCAATCCAACTGCTGAAAGGCTCCGAATTTTTTTGAGTTTCTAGATGCAGTAATTGACTAAAGATAGTGTGGAAAGCCTCTTCTTATTATGTTCTCATTAAAAAATCAAGACTACTTGGTGATATGGATAATATGCCTCAAAAAATTAAATTGATGTTCAAGTAAACCCTGGAGATTCTTACCTTAACCTCTTTGTTTCTCTGCCACACCAAGCGTTCTGTTTCCTAGCGACTGACCTCACAGTTTCAAATTAAATGCATTTACCTGTCCAGTTTCTTCTTCCAGCTTCTCATAAAGTTTGATGCTATCATAATGTATTTTCTTCAAGTTTATTCCAGGATGGAAGTAAGTTGTTAAACCTGCCTTAAAGGTGGGAAGGAAAAGAAATAGAGAAATGAATCAACATTTGCAAAATGTTGATAACTTATCTGCTAAGCAGTAATTTAATGCTGCTAAGAGGCAGGGAAGCTCTAGTTGGGTGTTTGAAAGGACACATTGGCACAAGTTCAAGACCCCAGAGCAGATGGCTCGTCACAGGTTAGGTGAAACAACTTGAATCATATAAGCAGAATGAGAGTCAGCCCATAGACATGTGCACAACATTACTAGGAGAAGAATTCTGAGATTCAGAAGAGAATGAGTTAAATGGAAATGCTTGGGACCAGAAGTGTTCTTAAGGCCGGGCATGGTGGCACATGCCTTTAATCCCAGCATTCAGAAAGCAGAGGCAGGAGGATCTCTGTGAGTTCAAGGCCAGCCTGGTCTACATAGTGAGTTCCAGGACAGCTGGGGC
>NW_008355775.1:6566374-6569244 GCF_000622305.1 Nannospalax galili | reverse complement strand
TTCACGCCAGCCTGGTCTATAAAGTGAGTTCCAGGCCAGCTGGGGCTACAGGGAGACCCTGTCTCAAAAAAACCAAAAAAAAAAATTTTTTTTTAATTTTTAAATTTGGAGTATTTACATATATAATAATATCTTGGAGGATGGGAACCCAAGTCTGTTCAAACAAGGAATTCATTTGTTTCTTGTACACATAGCCTGAAGGTGATTTTATACAATATTTTAAATAACTGTGCATGAAACAAAATTTGCATACATCAAACCATCAGAAGCCAGGTATAGAAGTTTCTACTGGTGGTGTCATGTCAACACTCAGAAAGTTTCAAGAGTGAAGAATTTTGGATCTTGGATTTTGGATTAATGGTGTTCAATTTGGATTAGAAAAAGTATAAAGCCAGACACGGTGGCACACACCTTTAATCCTAGCACTTGGGAAGCAGAGTCAGGAGTACCTCTGTGAGTTCGAGGCCAGCCTTGTTTATATAGTGATTTCCAGGTAAGTCAATGTACATAATGAGACTCTGCCTCCAAAAAACAATATGAGGAAAGGCCTGCAATGTGGACTTGAGCCAGGAAACCACAGTGTGCGCCTGTAAGCAGAAGGACTACGGACTGGCAAAGGGGTCTCCTTAACCTGATCCTCACCGTGCTCTTTACTGAAGCAACTTTCCTGTCCCTCTCCTGACACTGAAAATTTTGTGAACTGGAGAATTTCTTGTACTGAGAGCCTGGTGAAGAGGTGAGAGACTCGTGTTGAAGTTGAACCTGTCCTTCCAGAATAGAGGCAGCACCTACAAGTGCTTGTTGAATAAATACTGACAACTATTCTTTGGAAAAGATTGCTAAACGTAAGCTACGCCTTCTATCAAATCTGGCAGACCTGATGTGGTATCCAAACCAAGAATCCTAGGAAATTATATGAAGCAAATTTTCTTAATTAAGTATCTAGGGTCCCAATTTTCAGCTAATTTATCCTGAGGAGCTCATTAGAACCCCAATCTGCTCAAAATAAAATCAATTTAGGAATATTTATATTTCTTCTATGGGAATTTGATTCTCTGAAACTCAAAAGCATTCCCATTACAGTTTGTCAACTGCCCTTTACAGAGCAGGCTATTAGGGCTTTGACTAGTGCTTGTTAGAGTTTCTGGATATACACAGAAATGATGCTCCTGACAACAATTTCCACAAGCTATCCTGTAGCACAGCTGCAGGGAGAGCAGAGAGGAATTTCCATTACAGTGGAACTGTGTGCCAGGCTCTTTGAGTTCATAGCCAAAAACCTTTTGTCCTTTTTTACTTGTTTGATATTCAGTGTGCATGTGAACTTTCCTTATGTAATGGTATCTGCAAGTGGCCCCAATTTTGCCTTCAAGCATCTTCTTTCCATGGAGAAAATGAATGCCCATGAGGCCTGGCCCAGTGTTCTGATTACTCCTCAAGGTTCTCTAAGCCACATCTTGGGTTAAGTTCAGGCCACCAGAAGGTTCTGTTATCTGCACTCATCTATAGTACAGATCCTCTCCTTGCCCACCCCAGAAACCAGAGACTAATGATCTTTCATGTGAAAGAATCAAACGGAGTCATTTTTAAAAAACTTATTAAAGATGTTTAGCCTAGTATGCTTTAAGAGAACAAATTCTTTTGGAAATGTACAACCATGAGTTCATCTTCTTATTGAAAGAAAATAGCTGTTTCTATTGAACAGTCCATGGTTCTCTTTTGCTTGCTGCTGGAACAGTCACAAGTAAGTTACAAATGCTTTTCTTGAAGCATAACAACTGTTTAGCTGTTTTATGTATTGGCCTTCCTTTTAAAATATGTGTTTAAAACTCGAAGCTACCATATCAGTGCTTCCACTGTGTTTAAATTACCTGAATCCTCTTGCATAGTGTCTAGTGTTGATTTAAGCACCAGTCTTGTGACACTGGGGTACGTGGAGGACACAACGTTTTTCTCTTCTGTGACTTGAACGTGGATACATTAATTGAAAACTTTTGAGAAAGGAAAAAATATTGGTCTTATCCTTCAGGCACAGAGTTTGCTTGGGACATCAGAAATACAGGAACTTAGAGACTGGAGAGACGTCTGACAGATTAAGAAATACGGGATCAAAGGGAAGAGATGCTGGAAAGGCCACAGAAATCTTCAACAGCAAGAGGCTTCATTTCGACTCAAAGAAAGAAAATGACAGTTGGTGGAAAAGATAAAGGAAAGAAGATGAAAGAGAGACAGAATCTTTGAGAAGTACAGCCCTTTGAAGCTGGGATGGTGGTACGAGCCTGCAATCCCAGTACTGGGGAAATGGAAGAAGGAGGGTCAGGAGTCCATGGTCATCCTTGGCTACATAGTGAATTCAAGGCCAGGCTGGGCTACATGAGACTCTGTCACACACACACACACACACACACACACACACACACACACACACACATACATCTTGGAGTAAGTTTAGAATTTATAAATTCTTGTTGACATAAATTTAAAGCAATGAGAAAGGAAAGCCCTTCTTCATAGTACACTGACAATTTTCAAGCTTGAAAAGAATGATGGAGTTAGAAGTGATCAAAGGGTGCTAAATGATGGGGAGTAAAGATGCTCACTAGTGGGGTGCTCCCCAAGTCTAATAAGGCTGCCAGTCTTCTACTGCTGCAGAAACCCAGTGACTGACCTCAACCCATTGTATATCTCAGTGGTTCCAAATCTTTTATTCCTATAACTACTAAAATATTCATATACCTTTATTTACGTATAACATGTAAGTATACTGCCGGGCATGGTGGCGCACGCCTTTAATCCCAGCACTTGGGAGGCAGAGGCAGGCTGATCTTTGTGAGTTCAAGGCCAGCCTGGTCTACATAGTGAGTTCCAGG
>NW_008355775.1:6545333-6566357 GCF_000622305.1 Nannospalax galili | reverse complement strand
TATATACATTACTGTATTAATAGAGATCATAAAATACACTAAAAGAGTTTAGATAAAAGAGCTTAGAATGAATGAAATATTTTAAATAGTTTTCATCTTATTTATTGTGTAGGAAATCTCTTGAATATTAAACTTATGAATCTCATTTCTGTGAGAATCCTGTGATTAATGTACTTCATTATTAAGTTATGTATCTGCTGGGTTAACATTCCAAATTCAGCAGTGTGATGGCCTGATTCTAAGCTTAGTTTATGTCCAGACTGGTTTTCTTTATTTATTTTAATTCTCTTTTTTTAGGTAGAGTCTCACTGTGTAGCCCAGACTGGCATTAAATTTCCAGTCTTCCTGTATATTAGTTACTTTTCTATTTGCTGTGACCAAACACCTGACAAAAAGCAACTTGTGGAATAAAGGGTTTAATTTGCCTTCCGTTTTGAGAGAATGCAGTCCATCATGGTGGGGAAGGTGCAGGGGAAGAGGTTACAGCAGACGATTGCATTGCATCCATGCTTAGGAAACAGATGAACATTGGAACTTAGCTAATTTTTTTCTTTGTATTCAACCAGGAACCCCACCCCCTCTCACCCCGTACCACAACCCATAGAATGGTGCTGCCCACATTTAGGGTGGTCTTCCTACCTCAGTTAACCCAATCTAGAAACCTTCTCATAGATGTGCCCAGAGGTTAGTTTCCTAGGTGATTCTAGATCCTGTCAAGTTGACCATCAGGATTAACCAGTACATCCTTCTTCAGCCTCCAGAGTGTGGGGATTATAGGTGTGAGCTGATTGCACCGACCTATACAAAGGTTTCTGTCGACAGCTGGCTATGTTCACACTCTTGTCTGTCAGTTCTTGTTACAAATTTAAAAGTATTAACATTCTTTGTATTTTAAATGAATGGGAACAAATGCCATTGAAATTCCTTATAGGGAAAAATTTTAACTAGGTTTAAAAGTATATCTCTCAAACAGGAAAGGTTTTTTCCCAGCCCTCCCAGTGATATAATTTAGGCCAGAAAATCTAATCAGAATATCAACATTTCCAAATATCCCTTTTTGCCCCCTTCTTCCCAACAGGATTGCTTTGCAAACCAGCTATTTCCCTCTTGTTGAAAGCATCACTTCTACTCTGAAATAACAGACTGGATCTTTTTATTTGCTTTTCAGTGCTGGGGATCAAGCCTGGTGCCATGACCCTAAATATTCTTGCCAGGTTCATCTCAAAATCCTCTCAGCCCCCTTGTACCCTGCTCCCCATTCTCTGCTTCCTGTCTCCTTCCTAGATGGAGGTAGTCCCCCTAACTGTTAGCTCCAGCCTCATTCTGTACCCCTTGTCCTGTTTCTCTTTTCCTTATGGCTCAGATCCCCCTCCCTGTGTTTTCTGTCTGCTCACAAGACTGTAGCTCCAGGAGGAGATGACTGTTTTGTTCCCTGCTCTGTCCTCAGGGACACTGATGGCTTAACATAATATAGGTCCTCCACAAATCTGTTGTGAATGGGGATGGAGTGCCCACTAAGGAAGAGGTAGAGGAGGGTCAGAAAGAAAGGTGGGCTTGCTTTTACAGCAACAATATTAAGCCCACATAGAAAATCTTGTTGCGGGGACAGAAGCACCAGGAGTGCTGGGGCTTGACACACCTCTGCAGACAGAAGGAAACCAGTGGAGGAAAAATTGGTGAAAGAGACACATGTGCTAGGAAGATAAAAGTGAGGTAGGAGCTGGGGTATGGGGTTTCCCTTCCTGCCTCCTGTACTAACAGATGAGGGGTTAGAAAGAGAGGAGTTAGACCCACTGCAATTTTTCCAGAAGCACTGACTAACCAG
This sequence comes from Nannospalax galili, assembly GCF_000622305.1. Taxonomy (NCBI): domain Eukaryota; kingdom Metazoa; phylum Chordata; class Mammalia; order Rodentia; family Spalacidae; genus Nannospalax; species Nannospalax galili. The sequence goes on along the minus strand of NW_008355775.1, from coordinate 6,564,532 downwards.
TGCGCTGGGAGCTAACTATGGGAGGTGAGGCTCTTGGCCACTGGGGCTGAGGTCTGGGCCACACAGCTTGCTGAGCTTTGAGCAGGAGCTGAGCATCAAGAGGCCTTCAGAAGTGTTCCCTTGACCCTTCTGTCCTCATCAGAAGTAAAGAAATGGAGAACCAAGTCTAAGACCACCTAGATCTTCCTCCAAAAGAGAACTATACCAGCAACCATAGAATCTTCTTCTCCTTAGCTGACTCAGGAGTATCCAACTGACAATATGAAAACTCTGTCAATCCAGGGCTATTACCCAGGGTTCTCCAGTGAAGCCCAGCTATGGTACTGTCTTAGAAGAGTGACACATGCCAAGGCTGTGCAGAACTTTGACTGGTGCTTAGATGAATGCAAATGCACGCACTCGAAGTTCAAAGATATCCATTTTTACAAATCAAGCCGTCCCTCCTGGTCCAAAATAAAAATCCCAAGTAAATAAAAATAGCTGGGCATGGTAGCATATGCCTGTAATCCCAGCACTAGGGAAAGAGAGGCAGGTAGATCTCTATGGATTTGAGGCCAGCCTGCTCTTCATAGTGAGTTTCAGGCCAGCCAGGGCTACCCTGTCTCAAAAACAATTTTTTTAACAAAAATAAAAGGCAGTAGGGTGTGGTGGCATATGGCTGTTATCCCAGCACTGAGGAGGCAGAGGCAGGGAGATTAGGAGTTCAAGGCCAGCCAGGGTTACATGAGACCCTGACTCAAAAAAGTCAAATAACAATAACAACAATAAGAGAGAAAAAGAGAGGAAGGAAGGAAGAGAGAGAGAGAAAGAAAAAGAAAGAAAGAGAAAAAAGAAGAAAGAAAGAAAGAAAGAAAGAAAGAAAGAAAGAAAGAAAGAGAAAAAGAAAGAAAGAGAGAACTGCCAGATGCAGGTGAGAGGAGTGTGGAAAAACATTTTGGGTCTGTGGTCAAGACCATCCAGCGAGCATCCTTTACTACAAAAGATAATACTGATTATTCAACTCTGACCTCATGTTTAATAATGTTACATATTAGCTTCCTCACAGCCCTGGTGGGTAGGTACAGTCAGTGTTATTAATATTCTCATCTTACAAGCTTGGCAAGGTGGCTCACACTTGTAACCCCAGCACTTGGGAAGCTGAGGCTAGAAGACTGCAAGGAGTTTGGGGCCAACATAGGCTACCTCGTGAGTTCCGGGCCAGTCTGAGCTATAGAGTAAGACCCTGTTATAAAAAGACAGCAACATTAAATCAGAAAATGAGATGCACCAGAAAATGGAAACTGAAGGAACTTTCTGGAAGTCATAGAGCTAGAAAATGGTAAAGCCAAGACCTGTATGCAGAAGTCACATGTTTAAGATAAAGCATATGGAAACCAGCAGCTCCACGGCCTGGAAACACACCAGCCCAGTGGTAATATTCTTGTTGGCTTGGGAGGAGAACCCATTCTCTGAAGAGCTCACCATGGGAAGTTGTGAATGGAAGGAACCCATACATGATTTGGGGTACAGTACAATTTGGGAATGCTTTCCTTACTGCGTGCCAGGTAGAGCCAGCTGTGAGCTCGGACTTCTCCAGGAGGACCACATCCTTCATCCCTGCCTTGGCCAGGTGATAAGCCAGACTCACGCCCACACAGCCGCCTCCAATGATCACCGTCTCTGCTCTGTCTTTCCATTCCACTTCTGCACCCAACGGTGGGCTTTCCTGTCTGAGGGAAGGGATTGTTAACAGTGGTTACTTCATTATTTGGAGATAGCTTTAGTTTTGGTCTGAATCATGTCCTCCCTTTTCTCTAAAACTTAACACTTAGAGATTGCAATTTGCTTTTAGTAACCTAGGTCATCTGAACCCTGACAGGCAGCTTGCACCTAATGTAGTCAAGGACGTGGGTGGCACAGCAAGTAGTTACTGCTTCTTGGGGTGGGAGAATTTGTGCTTTATTGCCATAGGTTATACCTTTGATACATCTCATTCATACTTCCTTTATTCATCCAAGTGCTTCCTGAGTTCCGGCTCTGCCCAGGGCTGGACATGCAGACCCTTTGTGCTCTGAAGTGTACAGCAGACTGGGGCAGGGGGAGACCAAGTAAGTAAAGGGAATGACAGCAATGACAGTCTCTTCGATGGAAAGATACAGGGATGTGGGAGCATCAATCAACAGGAAGGCTGTGGTGGGAGGGTGAAGGATGAAGAAGAAGGAAGGAAGTAAAGAAAGAAACTATCAGGCTTCAGGGCGGTCGTGAATAGTCAGCACAGAGGGAGCTGGGTCCTGAAAGGCCACTGAGGCAGCACATGAAGAAGCCCATAGGGTGCAGCTGGCTCTCTAACATAACAGGCAACAGGTAAACACTGTTGAACAGATGAATGAAGAACATGATTTTTGTTGCTTAATTCTTACATTCCTTCCTAGGTAACCACACCTTTATTACATTAATTTCTAACATAGAAGGTCACAGTATGGATTAATAAGAATTCTGGGACAATTCCACATATTACATTTGGTAATACAAAGTCCAAAAGTTGTAGTTTTAAATTGCGAAGAAAGCAGTAGGAACTTCCCGCGAGCTGATATAACTCTAGCATCTGTTCTATTATACTTTATTTGGAGGGAAGTAGTATATGCGATGAAGATAAAATTGTTGAATGGTCTTGATATCTAAATTCTAATCTACCTTCAAAGTTTATCTAGACAACAATTTTCCATTTTCTTCAATGCATGGGGGGTTGACTTTGTTTTCTATGCTTTCAAATATTTCAGAATATATACATATAATATGAATGTACATACATATCGTATATACACATAATAGTAAATGCAAATTTTAAAATACTAACTCAGTGTAGTGCACAATATTATGACTTTGTATTTGTCTAATCGATTTTAAACAACTTAACCCAAGATTAACAAGTTTCTATTTCCTTCTGTACTAGGTAAAATATTATTTTACATAATTTTGTGATGTGTTACAGTGTGCAAAGCTCTTGTGCATTCTTTTATTTTGGATTTGCAGCAATACTATGAGCTAGGCAGAGCAGAGTCAGCATCCTCATTTTGTAGACGAGGAACTGCAGCTGGGGCGTGCCAAGCAAGATACTGTGCATCTACCTGATGAATGGGAACTGCTGCCTGGTGGCTCCTGTATTCCCAGCACCAGGAACAAGCCCAGGTCACCACAGGCACCATGTAACTATCTGCCCAATGAAAGGCCAGAATCTCAGGCCATAGGATGTAAAATACAAGCTGTGTCAGCTCTTCAGAGTGTTGAGTGACTCTAGGAAGCAGAAGCCTTATCTTTCCAAGAGTGACGTCAAGACAGGCTATCAAAGATGTTCAACCTGGCTCTATTTAAAGACAGATCAATACTACAATAAAGTGCCACCTCTCCTATCTGATTTAGCATTCCATTCATCTACCCCTACTCAGGGAGCCAGGAAACGTGGGAAACAGGCCTTCAGAGGCCTTCAGAATCTTGCCAACTTTGGGAGAATTTGTTGCTGTCTCTCAACCTTTCAAATGTATCCAACCATTTCCTTAGCAATTCACCTCTAAAAATTGATTCTATAAACAGACTCCCATGTTTTCCCAAAGATAGACACATAAGACTGTTCAGATGCACATTATTTGTTATAACAAAAAAACAGGAGTGGTTTAACGTCAATGAATGGACTGCTGGATTATATTGAAGAATATTGATAGAATGGAATACTATGCAGCCATTACAAAGAATAAGGCAAATCAATATGCACTGATATGGACCAATCTCCAAGACATATTAACCATTATAAACAAAACCAGTAACTACAGTACAAATGAGCCAGAGAAAAAGCAACATCTGCCTGTGTTTGGCTGCATGTGAATCACCTCTTAGAGATGCTATAGACACTGTCCTCTGTTGGCCGGACCAGGGGTTGAGGCAAAAGAGACTGGAATGGGGAACTCTTCTACAGTTTTAACTTCGCAGTTAGCAGATGATTCAAGGAGAATCCCCAAGTCCATTTCTCCTCCTCCCAAGCCCCCTACCCAGGGGGCCTCCCGGGGCCCCGACTATCCAACCACCACCCGCCGGCACTTACCCTTCCCTGAGGCTGGCAAATCCCCGCAGGGGGCGGCTCCGCAGCCCTAGGCCCCGCAGCCGCAGCGCACCCAGGAGCATGGCGAGCGGAGGTCGAGCCGGCGGCTGCCTGGAGGGCTGCCTGGAGCCTGGAGGCCGAGTGGGCAGCCTGCGGGCCGAGTGGGCAGCCTGCGGGCGGGCAGGGCGGGTCCTCCCCCGGCGAGGGGCGGGCTCGAGCACCGCGGCGCAACCAGGACGGGTGCACTCACAACCCAGGGGATATGGCGCCAGCAGAAGGCCCTGGGGCCAAGAAGGTAAGTGTCCGCCCTGCTTCTTTCTTTCTCACTGAATCCCCTGCCTGGGCTCTGAATTCAAATTCCGCTTCGGCCACTAACTAAACCCTGACATCCTAGCCAGGTCCGGGGCTAGGCAGCCCAGAGCCTCAGCCTTCACGGAGCCCTTGTCTAGCCCAGAGTATCCAAATTTTCACAGTTCGCTGGGGGAGGAAACTGAGGTTCAGGAGCCAGCGACCGCTCAGGATCGCAGGGGGACCTGCAGTCTAACTTCTGAACTCAGAGGGTCCACAGTGTTCTCCCCTAAAGGAAAGCAGCAGCTCCTGGAGGGTCGTCCACCTGCTGCTCCAGAAAGTTCCCCTTAGGCGGCTTCAAGCCTGAGCAAGGACGCTGTCCGGCTCTCAGGGGTGGGCGTGGGGGCCCCGCTGCCGCCTTCAGCAAGCAACCTCAGCATCTGGCCACTTTCTCCATGATGACCAGATGTGGGCTTTATTCCCACAGTTTTGGGCATGTGTGCTGTGGAGGGAAGGGATGACAACAGAGCAGAAGGACAAAGGCATGAACTTGGAGGAAGGGCCTCCCGGGACCCCACAGAGCTACCCACCTGAGCCCATAATTCAGAATTGGGGGTACTGTAGAGGCGTAAAAAGTGCGTCACTGATTTAGCAATGAAATAAAATAAATAAATAAAAGTAAAAAAACTGAGAACCCACAAGGTGCCCTAAAATGGGGAACTCTCAAAGCTCAGGTTCAATCACTTCACAAGCTGTTAGGCAGCCATGGTGTGAGACCTGACAGAGCACAGTGGCCAAAGTCACACAGGGAGAAGCATCGTGGCAGACCCACCCTGACTGTATCTGCATCCCTGGACACCATAAAGAACACTATCAGAGCAGCAGGCAAAGTGTGGAATGCAGACTTCACGGCATGATTTGAGGGATGTTTTTCTAATTATAACAGTTAAAATGGGGCTGGAGAGATGGCTCAGTGGTTAAGAACACTGGCTGTTCTTGCAGAAGACCTGGGTTCAAATCCCAGCACCCACATGGCAGCTAACAACTGTCACTCCAGTTCCAGAGGGGATCCACAACAACCTCTTCTGTCCTCTGCAGGCATTGCATGACACAGGTGCACTTACCTATGTGCGGATAATACATGCATACACATAAAAATAATAAATAAATACACATTAAAGTAAAAATGTGGAAAGAAAATAAGATTAATTCAAAGACTTTTTTAAAGATAACGTTGTACTGACTTCTTTCACTCAACTTTGTGTAATGCTATTTTCATTTTTACAATTCATTTTAAAAAAGCATTTAATTAATTTATTTGTGTATGTGTGTGAGCATGTGTGTGAAAGTCAGAAAACAACTTGTGAGAGATAGTTCTCTCCTCCCACTGTGTGGGACTCAGGGCTGAACTCGGGTCATCAGGCTTGGCAGCAGGTGCCTTTACCCAATAAATCATCTCACCAGTCCATAATTCACTTTTTTAAAAAATATATTTTATTATTTTTATTTTATGTATATAAGTATATTGCCTGCATGTATGTAAGGGCACCTGTGTTGTGCAATGCCTTCAGAGGTCAGAAGAGAGTGCTGAAGGCCCTGGAACTCCGTTATAGGCAGTTATTAGCTGCCATGTGAATGTTGGGAATCAAACCTGGGTCCTCTGCAAGAGCAGCCAGTTCTCTTAACCCCTGAGCCATCTCTTCAGCCCCCCACCATTCACTTTAAAAGAAAGTTTTGAAAATGTCATGTCCCATTCCTCTGGGGACCCTGCTCCTGCATGATTATCACATGGCTGTTTATGTCAATGTGTACCTGGGAGCTGCTGGAGACAGTCCCCCAACTCTCCTCAGTTGACAGGTGCAGGTCAGCAATGCACATATGTGCTTTGTTCAGTTAAAGAGCAGCTGATACCCCCAAATAGTTCTTCAAATCACCCTGCTGGTGATTCCAGGTAGATGGGGACATGTTTTAGGCAGACTAAGTCTGTGGCCACCATGCCACAGGGAGAAGTTGGCCTCCTCTGAGTTAACAGACTCACCCTGAACCTAGAAGGCAAATCTAGGGGTGTCAGGGTAGATATCTACAAAAGGAAGTGTAAAGGACCCCAGAATCTCACCATCAGGTCCAGAGCAGAGGCATTGCTCCAAATAAACGAGAGGTCTGATGAAAACACAAGTGTGCTGCAGGTGAATTCAGTCCGACTCTTCCCTGCCTTGTCTTTTAAAACTGTCATTAGAACAAGGGAAGAGGGGCTGCAAGATGCTCTGGATTCACATCTTGGTGATTTAGTCATTTTGATAATGGCCTCAAAGAAAAATGGCAAAAATGTTGGGCGAACTTCCAGATGGAAAATATATACATTGCCTTTTATCCTGTTCATGAGGATGTAGTCAAAAATGTGTGCTACAGTTATCTTAAAGCTCATGAATTTCCTGTAAAAGTGTGACTCTTTTTGCTTCTTGGGACCCCGATCTTCCCACATGGGATGCATCTTATATTTTCAGAACAGTTCTGTACCTTGGCTAGCTCTGCTGTTGTGGTTCATTAAGGAGCTCCCCTTAGTTAGGTGTTATAGAGGTGAGACAGATAGAGACAGAGAAGATGTCACCTGTCCCCACACATCCTACCATCAAAATGAGGAGGCAGGTAGTGGCCAGACACTGTAGGACAGGTGGACTCAGAGACGAAGATGCTGCAGTTGATCAAGGCACAAGGAAAGGACGATCACTGATGAGAAACACAGGTGAGGCTTTGCTCTGCATCAGCGAAGAGGTCACATGGATAGAAACTATTTCAGTGATCCAATGGCTATGATCAGAAGGGAGGGGTGAATCTGAGAGAAGCCAAACAGACACGTGTGGTGGGTTAGGATACAGGAAGCAGGAGACTAAACTGTAACAGCAGAATAATGTGTCCCTCCTCTAGAACTGTTTAATGAGTGACACTAAACTTGACTCTCAAGTTGGTTGATGCAGGGGATAGGTTTACACCTCCTTCCTAATGAGCAGCAAAGGTGGGCCATGCAGAGCTGCTGTAGCTACTCCAGGATGTCGGGAAACACCAAGTTCCTGTTAGCAGTTGGCTCCAGCAGACATACAAGATGGCTACTTTACTGACATCCAGCCAGGAGGGAGAAAAGAGCAAGATGAGAGGGAATGGGCATCTATGTCAGGAAAGTAGAGCTTTTCCAGAAATCCCCCATGGCTTTCCCTTATCTCATTGGTCAGTGGTATGATAAGGTGATGCCCAGCAGCAAGGAAGCCTGGGAGGTTTTTCTTTTTAAGTTGAGGACATTACTCTCCTCTTTCCCCCATTCATTGGTAAAGAAGAGAGAGAATACTCATTCAGCAACTAGCATACCATGTTGAATAACCAGAATTACTTTTAGGTAATCAGTGATCAGTGCTTTCATTATAATTTGACCCAGAAACTTTTTTTAATACCAAACATTTTAATGAGGAAACAATCTTAAAATAATGCATGGCTTGTGTAAATATGAATTTTCTTTTAACAAGATCACATAGTCACCATTTTAAATACTATAGACTATTATAAACATTTTAAAATTATAAATTCTCTAAATTTCTACCCATAATCAAAAGTATTTTAATTTATTCAGCCAACATGTATTACTTTACTCAATGGACATTCACTGATGCTAGGAACTAGTCTACATGTTGCCGGTCCAGTGAGGAACAAGAATAGCCAATGTCCCTGATCTCATAGGGTTTATGTTCTAGTGGGGGAAACAGACAACAACCACAGAAATGCACAAATAAGATCATTGCAGGTCATAGTAGCTACTATGAAGAAAACTGTCATGCAGGATGGTGTCTAAGGTGGGCAGTGTCCAGCCCCATGCCAGATGAAGGCCACAGGATGCCTGAAGTCTGGGCTTTGTGCCAGGAGCCAGCTTAGATTCAATCCCATCTCTACCCAGAGGCAGATTTCCCAGAAGCCAATGCTGCTTTTGCTGGTGTCCCTCACCTGCCTGGAGACAACCAGAAAGTATTTTCTTTGTAAGTATTTTAGGAGAATTGCCCAAAACCTTCTCAGAAGATGCCTTCCAAGTGCTGGGATTAAAGGCGTGTGCTACCACATCCGTCAAAATCTTTTCTTTATTAAAGACTTCTCCTACCCCAGCTCCTAAAAAGTTCAAGTCCTATGAAACTTGATTCTATTTTTGGCTTGACCATTGTTTATCTGCTTTAGTTGAAAAACGAAACAAAACAAAAACACAGGAGAACTGCCAAGGAAAATCAACTCAGATTGCCGAATTGTGGCCAATGAAAATACTTGTTTGGAGGTAGTTCATTATGAAGTAATAGACCATCAGAACATGTGTTCATAAATAATATGTGGTGATATTTGATACTTAATGTGAATTTTTTATTTAATGTGAGTGGTATTGATGTAGGTAACATCCTAAAACTTTTCTTTAGCCTAATTAATACTGAAATCATAGATAACATTCCATTTATTTTAATGATTTTAATCTATTGTTCAGGTAACAACTTGTTTTAAAAATTGGATTGTTTCTGCCAGAGGTGGTGGCGTACGCCTTTGATTCCAGCATTTGGGAGACACAGGCAGGTGGATTTCTATGAATTTGAGGCCAGCCGGGTCTACATAGCAAGCTTTAGACCAGCTGGGGCTACAGGGAGACCTTGTCTCGAAAAGACAAAAAAAGGATAATAATAATTTAAAAAATAATAAATAAGAAAAATTGCATTGTTTCCAAGTTTCCTCTGTCGCAGAGAAGCAACATTGTGCTTATATGGTGTCCTAGTTTCCTTTCCAGCTGCTGTGATAAACTACTCTGACAAAAGTGCCTCAGGAGAGAAAGGGTTCATTTCAGCTCACAGTTCTAGCTTACATTCCATCATTGTGGTGAAGTCAAGGGGGCAGGACTCTGATGCAGCTGGTCACATCTACAGTGAAGAGCAGAGAGATCACACAGTTCAGGATCCTCTGCCTAGGGGCTGGTACCACTCACAGGGGCTGGGTCTTTCCACTAAGCAAGATAATCCCCACAGACAAGCCCACAGGCCAACCCAACCTAGACAATCTGGCATTGAGATTCCCTCCCCCAAGTGATTCTAGACTGTATCAAGTTGACAGTTAAAACTAACCATCACATTTGTCTAACTTTATACCCCTTAATGTTGAGGATTTCCCATGTACCAGATTCGACTCTAGAGCTCACATTCCAAATCTCTAAAGTATTTTGTATACTAATGTCCTTTGGCTTTATGTCTGTTAATTTTGTTTCCCAGATAAAATTATAAACATTTTTTGAGAGCTTGTAATTATATTACTTACAATAATAAGTACTATTTTCCAGACACTATCCATAACATTTGAAAAAGTATTATTCTATTTAATTCTCACACAATATAATGACTGAGGTAATATTTCCATTTTATAAATAAGAAAACAGGTATAAGGAGTTTCAATAGTTTGCACAGAGCCATACAGAATATGTTAATGGAGAAAAGATAGCCTCAGCTCTTTGCACAAAATCAGTACCTGGACTGGCCAAGAATCGTGCCATGCTCAGGCTTTCTAAAACGTGTTAGGCATAATTTAAACAAACCTACAGCTCTAAGAATACAATATCGGCATTCCTAAAATTAGAAATTGCTTCACAAGAACAAGTGGGGTGTGGGAAATGCCTAGGTGATTGTTTTTTCTCTTTACCAGGGCATTTTGGACCGTCTGGACAGTGGGGAGGTTGTGATTGGGGACGGCAGCTTTCTCCTCACTCTGGAGAAAAGAGGCTTTGTGAAAGCGGGCCTCTGGACTCCAGAAGCAGTGGTAGAGCATCCAAATGCAGGTGAGTGCCGCCACCCAAGAGCATGTGTCCAAGTGATAGTGTGAATGCCCACGTCACTCAAGTGTGTATTCAGTGACAGTTTACTTAAATTCCATTGAGAGAAAACCGAGAAATAATAGTGTCTCTAAGAACTGCTTCACTTGTGAAATTGTCAAAGGCAGAGGCCATGGCAGTGTGTGGGCTGTAGCACGAGGAAAATCATCTGGCTCCCTCTCTTTCCTCCCTCTCTGTCCCTCTCCCACTTGGATCTTCTTGGACAAGCAGTGTTGAAAATATACATTTTAATGTTTATTCCTTGAATTTACCTTGTAGCTGTTCAAGAGTTTCCCTAAGATAGCAAAAATAGTTTTTGCTTTAGTTTCATCCTGCTGATGGATGTGCATGGTAGATAATAACCACAGGCATGGTGACAGTGGCTGATGACCATCACCAGGTTAATGGAGCAGACAGCATAATGTGGGACAAGAAGACAAAAAAACAAACAATTTTGCATCCTCCTGGTGGGGGAGGTGTTGGAAGTAGGTTTAAACTGTGTTGCATTAGGCCAGTAACTCTGGATTTTAATGTTATTCTGACCTTGTTGCTGTTGTTTCTCCTTGCTTTCCTGAGTTAAAGTAAGGAAATCAGGCCCAAGAATAAGACAGGGGAATCAGGACACACACTGGTTTTACCCACATGTGCACAGTGAATGAGACAGAACTGGGGTCCTGTCTTGCTTCTGCACACGAGTTGTGCCCTTAGACAAGTTCCTTGCCCTGCTGAGAATCCATTCCTTCACCTGTCATATGGGGCAGGATGATGTGGGGCAGTTGTAAGGACAGATGAGTTCACCTCTGTGAACTGCCCAGGATATCACTGGAGCTCGAGGCCATTACTGCTGTTTCCCCAGACACCTGGTGTTCCATGAAAGAAAGGACAGAGCTTTGTTTCTGAACCAGAGCCTCTTAAGAAATTTTCATCTTGTTCTTATTTTTGGAAGATCTTTCAGCTAGACTGGGTGTGTTGAAATGGCCAGGAGTGGGATGGAGCTGGGGAAGAGAAGCAAGGAGGGACTTACTTTGCTTGCTTTTTGTTTTCTTTTCATTTTTAAAGCTAATTTGTTTTTTTACCTTTGTGTGTGTGTGTGTGTGTGTGTGTGTCTGTGTGTGTGTGTGTGTGTGTGTGTCTGTGTCTGTGTCTGTGTCTGTGTCTGTGTGTGTGTGCGCATGCGCGCGCGCCTGCAAAGGATCCCTGGAGCTTGATTGCAAGCCACCGGCTATGAATGCTGGGGTCCTCTGCAGCCTTAAGAAGCAACAAATGCTCTTAACCACTGAGCAATCTCTTCTGTCTTCTAATTTTTCTAGACGTGATCTCATATGGCCTCAGGCTAGCTATGTAGTCAAAGATGATCTCGAACTTCTGATTCCGCCTGCCTTCACCTCCTGAGTGCTGGGATTACAGGCATGAGTTTATAAGATCCTGGGGATCAAATCCAGGGCTTCCTGCATGCTAAGCAAGCACTCTACCCACTAAGCTACATCTCCATCCCCAGAAGGGTGTCTTTCTGAGAGACCAGGGACAGCCCAGGCTGCTTGCAGTGACTCCCTCATACTTGCTGTTGAATCAGCTTGCCACCCATGGGCCTTCTGCCCTCTGAGCTTCCTCACTCTACCAACACAGTCAGTAACAGAACAGCAGCCTCCTTTACCCATTGCTGCGTGAATAAACCTCTATAGACAAGGGATGAAGAGACGGGGGCCAGCCAAGCCTTTGTCTCTGCACGGACCCATCAGGCCTGGAGGCCCATCAGCAGAGTGCTATAGGGGTGCTCAACAGTGCATCCCGTTATTGAATGCTGTTGAATTCATCTGCAGCTTTATCAGTGCTAGGTTCAAAACTGGGAAATGGATGGGAGGGAGGGAGCTGCTGCAACTGCCAAGAATGGATGCTTCCAGAATTTTATTTTGTAATTTCAATTTCAACTGTTTTGACAGTTCGTCAGCTTCACATGGAGTTCTTGAGAGCAGGAGCGGATGTCTTGCAGACATTTACCTTTTCTGCCACTGAGGACAATTTGGAAAGCAAGGTAACTGGGGTGCAGGTGGGGGTCAACTACAATAAACAAACCCTTGTGGGAAGCCATGGAGCTGCCTCCTGAATTACTACTACACTTTATGAAAAAAACCCATCCAACACCCAGGAATTCACTATCTCACAGACAGGTGTCCTAAACAGAAGAGCATTTCCTGCCAATTTAGGTGGAAGAGGAGACAGAACCCCAGAGCAGGCCATTAGACAAGCAAGTCCATCCCTTGGGAGTCATTTTGTGAAGAAGCTGCATTTGGCCACAACTTCTTTCACCTTTTCATTTTGCACTGTTCCCCCCTCCCTCTGCCACCTTATCTGACTAGAGATAGGGAGGTCCTCAGGAACATATCGCTGACCCAAAAATGACAAAAAACCAGGTTTGACATCCAGCTTTTACTGCCCACAGCCCATGAGACTTTATGCAAGACCATCCCTGCATTGAGCATTGGATCTATCTCTAGAAAACAGGGATAAGAAGCCATGCTATACTCAAGCCTGTCAGAGAAGAAAGAGATGAAGGATGAGAAAGCACATGCCCAAACCAACTGCTAACACAACTGCAATTGCCATGAATGACAATGTTCATGTGTAAGAAAGCAATATTTAATGGCAACCAGTATGTATTACATATACCCATGGGCTATTGTTATGATCCATTCTCTATGCTAAGTACAAAGATGATACAGAGGTTTGGAAGAGGTTCTGAAGAGGTTCATGATCAAATGTGGGAGGGGAACCAATAAAGCTAATAAAAGAGTGGTAAGTATAGTAATATAAAGTCACTGGTAGAGCTAAGGAGATGGCTCAGTCAGTAAAATACTTGCTGTGTAAGCATGAAGACCTGAGTTTGGAGTCCCAGACTCAGGAGTCCCCTCCCATATATGATGGGAGGGAGACAGGCAAATCTTCTGAGCTTGCTGGCCAGCCATTCTAGCCAAATTGTGAGTTCCAGGTTCACAGAGACCCTACCTCAAAAAATAAGGTGGAGAGCAACTGAGGAAGACATGGGATGCCAACCTCTGATGTGTCCATTGCCAGAGAGAGAGAGGAAGAGGGAGAGGGAGAGGGAGAGGAGAGGGAGAGGGAGAGGGGAGGGGGGAGGAAGAAATGCAGCCACCATATCTGACCTCCAACTCGCACCTGGCTGCGCTCAGTGTTGAGTGCCAGGCGAATCCTCAAGCTCGAGGGAGAGGAGAGGGAGAGGGGAGGGGGGAGGGGAGAGGGGAGAGGAGAGAGGGAGAGGGAGAGATTATACTCAGAGAGAACAGATGAGATTATACTCACTCTTCCCGAATTTCATTTAAAAGAATTGGAATTGGCTGTAAGGATTCCCTTACTCACTGCCCCTTTGCTATTTTACATTTAAAACAGCTAATTTTACATTTAAAACAGCAGTCTGTACTCTTGTTCTCTAACCTCAGTGGGAAGATGTAAATGAAGCCGCCTGTGACCTAGCCAGGGAAGTGGCTGACAGAGGGGATGCTTTGGTGGCAGGGGGGATCTGTGAGACTTCATTGTACAAATACCACAAGGATGAAGCTAGAATTAAAAACATTTTTCGACTACAGCTAGAAGTTTTTGCCAGGAAAAACGTGGACTTCTTGATTGCAGAGGTAAGCTGGGTCTTAGAGGAACAAGACTGAACCTATCACTGCGGTCTTCCACTTAGACTGGGCCACTGGGGACTGCACTATGCCCTTATTTCCTCCATGTGGGTGGTCAGAGATTTCTGTTACACGCTGCATTCCAAGCCAACATTCTACAGTCTGCATACTGGGTTCTCTTTGGGGCCAAGGGATAGACCGAAGCTATGCCCAGCTATAGATTTGGCTTCCTAAGGCTTTTTGATTGCAGCAGCTGACTTAGGGGACACTATAACCTGAGGTAAGAAAGAGGCAGTGACTTAGGGAGCATCTCCTCCCAAGGGAGAGGCCAGGCTTCAAGGTGCTGTGTGGTTGGGCAGGAGACAGTGAGGGAGCAAAGCCTAGCAGGCAGATAGCTGCTCAGGTTCACCCAGGGCCATCAACAAGACTCGGCCCTGAATAGTTGCCTTCTCTTCCATTCAGGCCTTTCTCACTCTGCCCCTCTGCCATTCCTTAGCCTATCACATGTGAATGCCACTTTAAAGAAAGAATTGGTCTATCAAGTCAGATGTTTGGTTGCTGAGATATTGATCTGATTTGCTTCTCTATTGCTGTGATAAAACATTAACCAAAAGCAACTTGAGGAGGGAAGGGTTTATTTCAGCGTATAGCTCCCAGGTCACAGGCCATCATGGAGGGAAGTCAGGGCAGGAACTCCAGGCAGGGCCAGAACCTGGAGGCAGGACTTGAGGCACAGACCACAGAGGAATGCTGCTTATTGGCTTGTTCCTCTGGTCTGTGTCCAACCTGTTATCTTATACAACTTAGAACCATCTGCCCATGGGTGGCACCACAGTAGGTCAGCCCTCCCATATCACTTAACAATCAAGAAAATGCTTCACAGACATGGCCACAGGCCAATCTAATAGAAGCAATCCCCCAACTGAGGTTTCCTCTTCCCAGATGTGTCAAGTTGACAACTGGCATTATCCAGCACAGACACATACCTGTGTCTGTGAGAAAATTAACTTAAGAGAGAGAGAAAAAAAAAATCATTTGGGCTAATGGTTTCCAAGGTTTCAGTCCGGGGCCAGTCGGCTCCACTGTTTCTAGGTCTGTGGTGAGGAAGAACACAGTGAAGGGAGAGCATGGTAGAGCAGAGCAGCTTACCTCATGGCAGTCAGGAAGCAGAGGGAGCCATAGGAAGGAGCTAGGTACAAAATGTCCTTCAGAGACATACCCTAGTCACCTACTTCCCCCAACGGGACCCCACCTTCTAATACCTCCCAAAGATGCTATCAAATATGAATCCATCCATGGTCTAAATGCATTGTTGAAGTCAGAGCCCTCATGGCCCAATCCCCTCTCAGTGACTGGTTCTACCAGTTGAGGACCAAGTCTTCAGCACATGAACCTATTGAGCGACATTTCATATCTAAGCCACAAGGTTCGGTTACTGACTGGATGCGAAGGGCCAGAACACTCTCCTCTCCACCCCATTTCCCAACATAATTGCCAATGCATGGGAGGCAAGCCCTCAACCTAGGTCTTTGAATGAGAAAATAGCTGTCCAACTACTGTTTCCCCTAATTCAGTCTATTCACTAGTGCAAATCCTGCCACGTCAGCCTTCCCAAGGCCCAATGCTGCCTGCACCTCGCTGGAGAGATCACACAGATTGCCCTAGGTATTCCCCAGATGGGGGGAACGCAGCTCTGCTGGTTTAAGAGCCTCTCTCCATTCTCTTCCTTGTTCCTCGTCATGGCTTCTCTAATATTTCTGTTAAGAGTGAAGACATGAGGAGAATTCTGATGGCTGTCTCCAGTCACCTAGGCTCACCCTTTTAATTGTGGCACTGAAGGGGGCTCCTGGGAAGCACCCCTGCATCTCATGTGTGTTCACCAGACAAGTCACCCTGGTCACCATCATCAGCAAGGACACTGAGTTGCTCTATCTCCTGCTCTGTGCTTCAGTCTTCCCATCTGGGAACATCTCATACTTCCCTTCCTACTTTATGGAGCACTTAAAATATCTAACTAGAAGTAATGTAAAATACAATAAACTATTATTTTTCAGAAATTACCCCAGTTCCATTAAAGACAATCCCAAAATCAATAAGGAAAATGTTCATTCCTTCAAAATTATGATTTCAAATATGCTGTTATTTAAAAAAAATAAAAACTTCTGGGTGGTATGGTGTTTGCTACTAACAGTCACCATTTCACTGAATGATGATACATGAATAAACTATGTATTGTGATTTAAGGAATTAAAATATTTACTCAGAAAGTCCATACTCTTTACATACTCTACTAGAAACATATCTCAGCAAGTTGTAGCACATGTATTTGGTCATTTTTATAATAGTTTTACATTTATGTTCTACCATTCAAAAATGGCTTAAAATTGGGGCCAATAAAAATAAAGTGACATTTCTTTTAGTATTTTGAGCACATGGAGGAAGCTGTGTGGGCTGTGGAAGTCTTAAAAGAAGTCGGGAAACCTGTGGCCGCCACCATGTGCATAGGCCCGGAGGGGGATATGCATGGCGTGACACCAGGAGAATGTGCTGTGAAGCTGGTGCAGGCAGGTAATAGAGCCTAGATGGGATGAACAGCATGGTGGCTGCTTATGAAATGTAGCAAAGTTTACTTAATACTGTGAAAGTACCAAAAAGGAAATGGGAGAATTAACTAGAATGATTGTTCCTATCTATAAATCCTGAGGTAGCTAATCACTAATGTAGCTTGTAAGATTGCTTGCTTGCTTGCTTGCTTGCTTGCTTGATGAACTGGTTTGAAATGAAGTCTCATTATGTAGCCCAGACTGGTGTTGAATTTGTGATTCTCCTGCTTTGGCTTCTCAAATACTGGGATTTCAGGACTGTACCACCACGCCTGGCTCAGCTTCTAACTATTATAAAAGAATAAACGGTCTGGAGAGGTGGCTTAGCAGTTAAGAGCATTGGCTGTTCTGGCAGAAGACTTGGGTTCAATTTCCAGCACCCACATGGCAACAAACAACTGTCCGTAACTCCAGTTCCAGGGGAGTCTGACACCTTCTTCTGACCTCTGTGGGCATTGTATGGCACAGATGCATGTACGCACATGCAGGCACCATACTCATACACATGAAATAAAAATAATAACTAATAAATTTAAAAAAGAATTAGCAGGCAAATGACTAAACAATAAGTTGTAGTGGTTCTTTATTTCACTATACAGGGGCAAACATTGTTGGGGTAAACTGCCGATTTGGGCCCTGGACCAGTTTACAGACCATGAAGCTCATGAAGGAGGGTCTGCGGGCTACAGGGCTGCAAGCTCACTTGATGGTGCAGTCCCTGGGCTTCCACACACCTGACTGTGGCAAAGGAGGGTTTGTGGATCTCCCAGAATATCCCTTTGGTAAGTTCAGGTGTACATAAATGCCTTCATATGCCTCATTGTGACAAAATTGATGCAATTATATAGGCCCACATAAAACAAAAATATTCAATTGTAACCAAATAGTGTTAAATAATGCATAATTTAGAGTTTATAGTTTTTTAACTGGAAAAAAATCCTCCCCTCCATGCATCTATCATTGAAAAATGGAGATTGTATTATCCACTTTTCTTGGTGCTTGAGCCAAATACCCAGAAAAGAAGCAACTTGAGAGGAGGATTCATTTTGGCTTACAGTTGAGGGGATGTGGTCCATCATAGTAGGGAGGGCACAATGGCAGGAGTGTGAGGCAGTCAGGAAACAGTATGGACAGGAAGCAGGACTAGCTATCAAACCTCAAGGCCGGCCCCAATGACCTACTTCCTCCAGCAAGGCTCCACCTCCCAAGGTTCCACAGACTTTCAAAATAGCACCACCAGGGGCTGGAATGATGGCTCAGTGGTTAAGAGTTCTGACTGCTCTTGCAGAAGACCCGGGTTCAATTCCCAGTACCCACACGGTAGCTAACAACTGTCTGTAACTCCAGTCCCAGGGGATCCACCATCATCTTCTGACCTCTGCAGGCACTGCACATGGGTGCACTTACATACATGCAGGCAATATGCTCATACACATAAAATAAAAATAATAAATAATAAATTAAAAAAATAGCACCACCAGCTGAGGACCCAGTGTTCAAATATATGAGCCTGTGGGGGGTGGTAAGGGGCATTTCACATTCAAAGCACAATAGGAACAGTAACAGATATGTCAAAACTATTATAGGCCTGGAGCCCAGAGTTGCAACCAGATGGGATATTCAAAAATATGCCAGAGAAGCCTACAACCTGGGGATCAGGTACATCGGCGGGTGCTGTGGATTTGAACCCTACCACATCAGGGCAATTGCAGAGGAGCTAGCTCCAGAAAGAGGATTTTTTCCACCTGCTTCAGAAAAACATGGCAGCTGGGGAAGTGGTCTCACTATGCACACCAAGCCCTGGATTAGAGCAAGGTAGGATTATTTCTAAATTGTATTCTTATCACTTTTTTAAAATCTCATTCTATTTATCTCCGTAAACACTATGCATGCACAAGATAATAAAACTTCAAACAGAGGTATATAAAATGAAAGCAAAAGTTGCTCCTCTCCTGATACTAGTCTATTCCCAGAAGCCTCTTGGTCTGTTCAGCTGCTGTAACAAAATACCAGCAACAGGGTGGCTTATAAACAACAGAAATTTATTTCTCATAGAGTTCTGAGGTGTAAGATCAGAGCACTGGCAGTTACAGTGTTTGGTGACGGTCCACTTTCTCATAGCAACTTCTTGTTGGTCTCATGATAGAAGGGGTGAGGCAAACTCTCTGGAGCCTCTTTGATAAGGGCACTAATCCCATTCGTCAGGGCTCTGCCCTTGTGACTTCAAAACCCCCTAAGACCCCAGCTCCCATGATCATATTGGTGATTAGCTTTCAAAATATTTCTCTTTTTTTTGGTCTTTTTGAGACAGGGTCTCCCTGTAGACCACCAGCTGGCCTGGAACTTGCTATGTAGACCAGGCTGGCCTTGAACTCACAGAGATCCGCTTGCCTCTGCTTCCTGAGTGCTGGGATTAAAGGTGTGTGCCACCATGCCTGGCTTTCAAAATATGCTCTTTTTAAATGAACACAAAAATTATAATATTTTTGTGGTGCCACATAGTGTTTCTATACATGCGCACAGTGGATAATGTTCAGAGTAAGCATGCCTATCTCCACCAGCAGTTATCATTTCTTTGTATTGAAAATCTTCAAAATCCTTCCCACTAGCTCCTTTCAGCTATACAGAATGTCATGTTCTCTGTAGTCACTGACTACATAGCTACCTGCTCCTTAGTCCATGGACATAAAGCATACTCTGTAAAATAGGAATTTATTCACTTTCTCCTC
>NW_008355775.1:6528799-6545303 GCF_000622305.1 Nannospalax galili | reverse complement strand
GTGTGTGTGTGTGTGTGTGTGTGTGTGTGTGTGTGTGTGTGTGTGATATTGGATGCACGTGTGCTCATGGAACCGGAGAACAACCTCAGGTATTTTTCCTCTTCAGGTATCATGCACCTTGGTTTTCTGAGACAGGGTCTCTCATTGAACCTGGGGCTCATCAATTAGGTTAGGCTGGCTGGCCAGTGTGCCCCAAAGACCCACCTGTCTGCCTCCCCAGCACTGGGATTACAAACATACACTACCAGTCCTGACTTTTAAAAAAATATTTATTATTTTTATTTTATGGGTATGAGTGCATTGCCTGCATATACGTAGGTGCATCTATGTCGTGCAATGCCCATGCAGGTCAGAAGAGGGCGTCCGATCTCCTGGAACTGGAGTTACAGATGGTTGTTAGCTGCCATGTGGGTACTGGGAATCGAACCTGGGTCCTCTGTAAGAGCAGTTAGTGCTCTTAATCTCTGAGCCATCTCTTCAGCTCCCACACCTGGCTTTTTACGTGGATGCTGGGGATTGAACTCAGGTCCTAATGTTTGAGTGGCAAGTACTTTACTGAATGACATCTCCCAGCCACATTTTGGGGGACTTCTTTATGTTATACCATTATTTTTATATCATTAAGGTTTATAATCATTATAACCTTCTGTAATCTCAATTAAATCTTCCAGGCTTTGCTTATAGTTTGCTTCTAAAAATGTAAAACCAGGCCAGGCATGGTGGTGCATGCCTTTAGTCCCAGCACTCAGGAGGCAGAGGGAGTTGGATGTCTATGAGTTCAAGGCCAAACTGGTCTACATAGTAAGTTCTTGGCCAGCTGGGGCTACAGGGAGACTCTGTCTCTGAAAGATCCCTCCCCCCGCACAGTTTTATATATGCACATGTGATATATAGGACTTATACAATAAGTATGGATCTTTTAATTAATGATACATATTTTCCAACCCAGGGCTAGACGGGAGTACTGGGAGAATCTGCATCCAGCTTCAGGAAGACCTTTCTGCCCTTCACTATCAAAGCCTGATGTGTAAGAAGCAGAGAAAGAAAAATCTGAAGCAACAGAACAGAAAGAAATGACTTCAAGTCCCACCTGGAACCTTCCTCACAGCTGTCCTCATTCTGCCCTGATCGTCCAGATGCTAAGCAGCCCGTGAGCTCTAGTTCCTTCAGTTGTAGCAACACATCCCTCCTGAGCCCCTGCTTATTGGCTGTGGAAGATTCAGAAAAGTGAGAAGCCCTTGGATCCCCACACACTCTGTATCCACTGTCCATTTTTTTAAGGATCACCAGACATAGCCAAACTTGATTTTTCAGGGTGGATCTGACATTTAAAAATAACCAGAAGTCAGAGAGAAGCAACCCTAGTGAATAATTCGGGTGTCTAAACGAGGAGCTTAAGGAAGATGGAGCATCACTCTGAAATAAAGCATTCAGTCCACTTTTCTTAAATGATTTCTATCATGGCTACAAACATAATCTCAGTAGAAAAGAGGCAAAAACTATTCTGAGAAATGGCAGCATTATTGAAATCAGGGTATAACGTCCCAAAGTGATTACTTTCAAACATGATTTGTGTTTAAAGGTCCTAGAATTTTTAAGTGGGTCTCTCTAAGCACACATAGCTAGATTATAAACTACTGAAGGCCAAGGGCCACGTAATATTATTCTTACATTCTTTCTTCTTTAGCCTCATGCTGGACATACTCCTAAGTGCTCAATGAAACAGCTACTGATTAAAGTAAATAAAAGCAGGTAACAGTCTTAGAAGACCTTAGCAGCAGTCAGAGCTCAACTCCATCTTGATCTAGTATTTTCTTGATTTATGTTTGTGTTGTATACTGTGTGCCCATTTCTCTCCATCAAAACAATGTGTCATTGTGCAGTAATTAGTAAAATTACAAATAATTTCCCTTTTATCCTATTTGAGTGCTGAAATTTCAGAGACATTCTTGGGAATATAACAACAAATATTTATTGATTATTACGTTCCAGCTTTGTTTTACACCCTCATATCTACATCACCAAAGGGATTTAAACTGAGATTGTTTTGTTTTTGTCTTTTTTGAGACACGGTCTCCCTGTAGCCTCAGCTGTCCTGGAACTCACTATGTAGATCAGGCTGGCCTCAAACTCATAGAGATCTGCCTGCCTCTGCCTCCCAAGTGCTGGGATTAAAGGCGTGCACCACCACGCCCAGCCTGATTGTTTTATTTTTAACATAGTAGTTTACAGGTGAGGAAACTGAGGTCTAATGAAGCAAACACAGTGACCAGACATTCTCTAGCTCTCAACCCTGTTCTGTGCTGCCTCTACCATGAACACAGCTTTGCTTTGACAAGGTCTATCCACATGTTTCTGTAGCTGAGTCTGAGACCAGTATTCACTTTATTTTTTTCTCTAATTGGAATGCAATAATTGTATATACTCATGGGGTATATTATATAATACAAAATCTATAATGACTGAATCTAGGTAATTAGCATTTTGTCTCCTTATATGTTTAACATTTCTTTGTATTTGGAGCCTTCAAATTCCTCTTTTAGTTATTCATAAAATCTATAATAAATTATTGAGTTTAAAGTATTTTTATTAATTTTTGTTAGAATGAAGTAATCTTTCAGTCCTGGTATGGTTGTTTCTGTAATGTTAACCACCTAGAATTCATTCACTGGTAGTGCTTTACATAACACCACCTGATGCAAAGTAGAGAGTGAATTAGTTACAATCATATCAAGATTTTGGGGTTCTTAAGGCTGACCAATATGACCCACTGATTTTAAATGCCTGCCTATTTTTGCTGGCCTCTCCAGCCAGGACTGTCCAGTCCCTGGAGCTTTCCTGCAGTACCTCACTGCCACTCAGGATCACTTACTTCTTTTTAAGATAACTCTCATCCTTGGAAAGTGATTCCACAGTAACCAGAAATCTACTAATCAACAGCCTTCACTTGCTGATCCAAATATTATAGTTCCCACAGAACAAACCTACAGTTTTTAACAAAGCAGGATGACTTTTGTCCTGTCAATAATGTTCCAACCACACAGCATCAAAGCAAAGCCAAACTGTATACACAATGAGATTATTGAAGTCTTACTGTCCACAATTTTCAGTGGCTGCACAGTTTCATCAATTGAGCACAATGAATAATTCTTCAAAACTTAAAGATAGCTGTTAGGCCTTCCTAGACATATGTTCTTCATATCCTCTGAACCAAAAGATGTAATTGGATGTATATCATCTGTGTGATAGACACTTAACTTCCTTGTCTTAACATCCTCTCCTGTGATATGAGGGGAACAATGGAAGCGTCCTCACTGAGGTGCTATGAGGATTTAAAAAGACACAAAGATATTTAAAATAGCTCCTGGCAAATGCTAGGCGTTCATCACACATGGAACAGTGCAGTGTATCCATGTAAGTTTCCAATCCCCTCATCCTCACGGTGGCTTACACTCTGGATCAAAGCCTCTGCCTATACTTAGTGCCTGGTATTGAACCTAGACTCCAAGGTGGACTTCTTACCCCTTAACCATCTGCTAAATAGCTGAAGGTCATGTGAAGAGGGGACTGTATGGCATGGTGAGAAGAGCAGGAATGGAGAGGCCACACTGGGAACTGACTTCTGGGGTCTACACCAGCACAGCATTCAGTCTGGAAGTGATGCAACACATTTGAAAAATAAATGGCATGATACATGGTTAACGAAGTGTTTTTCAATGTACAGCCATCAACCTCTGAAAAAGCAAAATCAGTTGAGACTCATATTAACAAAGAATAGCTCATTTGTGCTTCCAGGAAGAATAAAGCCATTCATCAGTATTTCAAATAATTGACAGTTGTGACATCTGCAAAAACATAATTAAAATGAATTTTTCAGAATGTGATTATCATGGGATAATAACAAGGAAACTGAAGCTTAAGAAGATACTCAGAACACGAGGAACAACAAGATGAGGTTTGGCATGAAGATGGATCTCAGCAGCAATGTGCATTGTGCTCAACTGAAGAAACTGTGCGGCCACTGAAAACTGGTCAATACGACTAGTCAATAACCTCACTGTGTGTGCTGCTTTGCTTTGACAACGTGTAGTTGGAACATTATTGATAGGACAAAAGTCACCCTGCTTTGCTAAACATGCAGATCTCACCTTGGGTGTAGAAATGCAATGGCCTTGACCAAGATGTTGGTGACACTGAAGTTGACCAAACTCCCAAGAGAGAAGCAGACATAACAATAAAGTAATATTGCACATGCAAAGCAGATACTCTGTCACTGAGCAACACCTGAAACTTTTGAAAAAAAAATGCTTTTGAAAGAGCCTCAGTATATAGTCCAGGCCATCACTGAACTCTTGATTCAACTGCCTCAATTTCCTAAGTGCTGAGATTATAGGTGTGTGATTACCTCTGGATGCAAACACTTTTTAAAGACAGATTTCCTACATGGAAAGATTCCAAAACTATATAGTGTTTGGATCACAGGTCAAATACCAATAGTACATATAACAGGAAAGTATTTCAACTCCATTTAAAAAGTGATGCCCCTAAAACAAAGCCCAGAACTTATCCACGGCCCCTCCTCTGGCAATACTAGACAACATATTTAGATAATTAAAAATACTGAAAAAACAGAGATAAAATTGTTAAGTAGATGAAATAGTTACATAGTTTGAAATCTCAGGGAGATCATCCAAAACGTTATTACAAATCATAGATAATTAAAGGGCATTTCAGGACCCGGGTGCACTTACACACATGCAGGCAATACACTCATACACATTAAAAATAAAATTTTAAAATTTTTCAAAAGCTATTAAAAAAGATAATTCAGTAACATGAGGACAACCTTTTTTATATAACTAAGTCATTGCTTTTCTATATACAGTTGACAACTATTTTGAAAGCATATGGAAAAATGTTTATTTCATATTCTTAGCAAAATAACTACCTAGGAACAAAACTTAGAAATGGGGGACTGGAGAGATGGCTCAGCAGTTAAGCGCATTGGCTGCTTTTTCAGAGGACCTGGGTTCAGTTCCCAGCTCCCACATAGCAGCTAACAGGCATTTGTAACTCCAGTTCCATGGATCTGACACCCTCTTCTGACCTCTGTGGGTACTGCATGACACGGGTGCTCTCATACACATGCAGGCAATACACGGACACACATAAAACAAAAATAATAAATAAGGAGCTGGAGAGATGGCTCAGCAGTTGACAGCTCTGGCTGCTTTTGCAGAAAATGCAGGTTCGAATCCTAGCATCCACATGGTGACTAACAACTGATTGTAACTCCAGTTCCAGGGGATCCTGTGTCCTCTTCTGTCCTCCACAGGTAGTACATAACATGGGTGCATGTACATACATGTAGGCATAACATGCATACACATAAAATAAAAAGAAATAAAAAATTAAAAAACAGCAGCAACAACAAATAATAATAATAAATAGATAAGTTAGCAAGAAATGTACAAGAACTATTGAAGGAGATTAGGGGATGCTATTGGAGGGTGCAGATTAAGACTTCACTAAATACATGCCCATACTCAAAGTAAGATGTCGAGTTGTTCTAAATTAACAACTGTAATATAACTAGTGAAGGGGAAAAGATATGCAAACTCTCAAAATCATATGAAAAAAAAAAACCAAACTATTGGGATCAAGGTAAAATTAGAAAAAGGAAGATAGGCAGATGTGGCCTTGCCAGGCAATCTCTCATGCAACAGAGCCATTAAAACCACAAGCTACTTGTATAAAAAAGCAATGGAAGAGACTAATATAGATATAGTCCACACCACATAAACTCATGACAAAGAGCATTTCAAATTAGCAAGGAGAAACTGGGCTAGTTAGTGATGGGCAACTGGTCAACCATCTGGCATGTTCATGTGCTCTTTCTCACTCTTAAAATAAATTTAAAGCTGATCATAGTTTTGACCATAAATCCATGAAGGAAAAGCCATAAAAGAAAAATAGTAATAAAATTTATCATATTTTTTTTAAACGTAAGCTGGGTGTGGTGGTACATGCCTTTAATCCCAGTACTTGGGAGGCAGAAGCAGGCAGATCTCTGCAAGTTTAAGGCCAGCCTGGTCTACATAGTGAGTTCCAGGTCATCTGGGGCTACAGGGATACCCTGTCTCAAAAACACCAAAAAAGAAAAAAAGTGTAAATGTATGTATACACACAAATACTCTAGTCCAAATGAAGGTGGAAGCAAATGGAGACAGTGTTAAGACCCCCAGGAAGGGGGTCTTGAACTACTTTAGCCCAACCTTTTCCCCACATATGCACACATTACAAGGGAGACTCGGTGACATTCAGGACTCCAGTCTGCCATGTTTATTTAGGTTTAAGGTGTTATGAGAGGGAGCTATACCCAGCTAGGACCCAGACAGAGCCCTGAGATCACTAGTATCATTACCCTGGCTCGATGGCCACTGTTCAGGTACAGTTATGTACATAGAATCCGCACGGTATTGGGCATTATAAGTAATCTAGAGATGATTGGGGGTATATGGAAGCATACCTATAGGTTACATACAGATACTCTGCCATAAGGAGGTGAGCACCTGCAAATTGCAATATTCACTGGGTTCTGGGAACCTAAGACATGAGTATTATGATAAATTAAAGCACTATGTGGTCTTGGATTGGAGCTGACTGTAAAAGACCACACGGGAAAAACTAGGAGAATTTGAATATGAACCAGGTCATAAGAAATCAGAATTAATTTTAGCAATGCAGGAACATCTTCTTAATTTTTAGAGGCAAAAAAATATTAATGCATATTAAATGTTAAATTACTACTTATAATTTATCTTAAATATGTTAGGATATAAAAATGAGAGGCTTTTCCTAAGCTATGATTTCCAGAGGCTCTTATTTGATTGGAAGAAACTAGGAAGAAGGTAATTGCTTGTCAAAAAGAAGGAGGAGGAGAAGGGGGTAGGGAGGATCAGGGACATTAAGAGAAACTGGTTTGAACCAGCTCTTTCCAGTTCCACAGTAGCTATTTGCTGTCCTAGAGAGTTATCAAGAAGAGCAGATGGCCCTGTGATAAACCTTGCTGTGGGGTGAATCACAAATGCAGACCTGCAAATCACTGGTGTAGAAACTACCTGGAAGGGATCCAAGAGATGTGGAGAAGCTAGGGGTGAAGGTCAGCTGGAAAAACAATTCCTGCTTTGCAACGGTCACAGCCATGATCTGACACCTTGTGCAAAATGGTAAGCAAAGTTAAGCAACCCATTTTGGCTGTACAGTCAGCTGCCTTGAAGATGGACACATACTTTGTTCAATCAATGATAAAAATGTTGAGAAGAGTTTTAGAAGGGTACACATCTGCCTGATCCCAGGGCTTTTTATTAGCTACTTTAGAGAAAGGAGCCAGGGAAAGCTGACTACTCTGGCCAGCACGTTTCATTCCGAGTCTCTGTATTTGGGTGGTGCATTTGAGTGGTACACAGAGATGGGTAGAGGAACACATGATGAGTGATGTGCTGGCTCCATGACACTGAAGTTGTGGACACTTCTGGGTGACAGTTGGGGGGAGGAGCATTAGGAATGGAAGGCAGAAGGCCCAGACCAGAGTAGATGGAGGAAGCACTTAGGATAGAGGAGAAAGTTGGGATTCAAAATGATGAGTGATGAGAAAAAAAGGGATCCTCTAAAAGCACATCATTACCATTTGTTTGCTTGTTTGATTCGTTAGTTTTGTACATGCACATGCACGTGGTGTATGTTGTGTTCTTGTGGGTGTGTACATGTGTGTAAGGCAGAAATCAATGTCAGGTGTTTTCCTCTATTGTTCTCCACCTTATTTTTTGAGATAGGGTCAATCTCTCACTAAACCTGGAGCTTAACAACTCAGCCAGACTGGATGGTCAATGAACCAGGGATACACTTGTTTCCACACCTCACCCCCTCCACACACACTGTTCCCCTTCACCTCCATCCCAGCACTGGGGTTACAGACACATGCTACTATACCAGGCTTTTACATATGTGCTGGGGATCCAAACTCAGGTCCCCACCTTCTGTGGTATGGTCTTTACCAACTGAGCCCTAGGCCCAGCTCTGTGGGTTTCTGTTTTGTTGAAACAGGATCTCACTATGTAGACCCAAATTCTCTCTGGGTCTCCTGCGTGATCAGACTAACCATATAATATATTTTATGTGTATTTATTAACTTACAAAGGAATGAGTACCCAGTGCCTAGCCCTGTGCCACACCTCAGAGCCCGCCTTATCAGACTGTGCCACACCCATAATTCTCTCATGCCTCTGGGGCCAGTGATCGCCCCAGGTCCATTAGAAGTCAGTCCATTCTGTCTTTTAGCTGTTGCTCGCTGTGGTCCCACGGCTCACGTGCTTCCCCATGGCTTACGGCTTCTCCAGCTGGGCTCAAGGCTTCCATTCCAAGATGGCTCCCAGCCACACCCCCATAGTCCACACTCTGCAGCAGGCCCCACCCATTGGAGGAACTAGCCAATCAGGAGACACCATGCTAGCCCCAAACTTGCATCAATGCTCCCGCCTCTGCTTTCTGAATGCTGGAATTGGAGGTGTGAGACATCACATCCAGCTTGGGATCTTTTTCAAACTGAATTTCTAGCCTGGTCTACATAGCAAGTTCCAGGCTAGCTGGGGCTAAAGGGAGACCCTGTCTCAAAAATACCAAAAAATAAATAAATAAACAGAACTTTTGCAATTTTAAAACTATAGTTTGGTGGTATTTAGATTCCCTCCCCTTTCTGCACCACCCTCCCCGACTGTCTTCCGCCCAATTTAATGTACTCTCTTGAGCTGGGCATGGTGGAACACACCTTTAGTTCCAACACTTAGGAGACAGAGGCATGCAGATCTTCATGAGTTCAAGGCCAGCGTGGTCTACATAGTGAGTTCCAGGCCAGCTGGGGCTGCAGGGAGACCCTGTCTCAAAAAGGCAAAATAAAAATAATATATAAATAAATAAAGAAAGAAAGAATAAATAAATAAATAAATAATATGGCCTACAGACTCTAATTTGTGTCCTCAAATGTCCTTCAGTGTGGGCCCATCCACTGGACCCACCAACAGTCCATCCCTGTGAGACACTGTCTCTCCCCTTCCCAACAGCCATCAATTGCCAAAAGTCCCTTAGATTGGGTTGGGACTTCTTATCCACCTTCCCTATGTCTATGCTGGGATTTTGTCAGATTTGAGCTTGCATAGGATTTGTGCATGCTGTCACCATTGCTGTGAGTTCATATGAGTAAATGACCAGCTGTCTGGAAGGCTGTTTCCTTGTGCTCATCCAGCCCCTCTGGCTCTTCCAGTCTTTCTGCCTCCTATTCTGCAATGATCCCTGAGCTTTCGGAGGCAGAGGTTTAAAATAGGCGTCCTATAGGAATAAGCGCTCTGTGACCTCTTGTTCTCTGCACATTGGCCAATTGTGGGTTTCTGTGTTAATCACCATCTGCTACATAAGGATACTTCTCTGGTGAGAGTTAAGAGGTGCATTCATCCTGTGTGTAGAGGTTGCATTGAAGGTGTGTCACTTAGTATTAAGCACCTCACAGACACTTATTCTCTGTATTGATCAGTTCTGGAATTCTTTAATAATATCTATCAGTTGCAAAATAAGATTCTTTTATGAGGGGTGATAGAATAGAAACTTTAAAAAAAAGGTTTGGGGATCATTGAGGAAGAGGGAGCAGAAAGCTTGTAAGAGCCCGAGGTGGTAGATGAATATGAGGAAACTATGTTGTCTGGACACCACAGGGTAGTTGCACATATGAACCCACAAGCCAGAGAGGGGCCCAGTATGGATGGGGGGAAATGAGCAGGAAGCCCCAACCCTAGCTGAGAATCTATAGGCTACTGAAGGATGCTGGGAGAGGAAGGCTCAGTTTTCCTTACTGGTATGATGCCTGGTAGGTTGACCAGACTTCAGGGCATGTGTGGATTCACACCCAGGAATACTTGGGAGGCACAGATTGAAACAGGTCTTTTTAAAAAATTGAACCCCCACACCCACAAATTAATAGGTCTAAAAAAAACTCTTTAAAACCCCAAAGACTCTATACTCTATTACAGAAATACTTCTTTATCTATGTTCATTGCTGTCATTTTCATAATAGTCAGAAATTGGAAACAGGGCTGGAGAGATGGCTCAGTGGTTAAGAGCAGTGGCTGCTCTTTCAGAGGACCCAAGTTCAATTCCCAGCACCCACCTAGCAGCTAACAACTGTCTATAACTCTAGTTCCAGGGAATCCAATGCCCCCTCTTTTGACCTCCTTGGACATTGCACAACATGGGTGCACTTACACACATGCAGGCAATGTACTCATACACATAAAATAATAAATAAAATATTTTAAAAAATAAATTAGAAGCAACCTAAATGTCAATCAGCTGATGATGAATGGATAATGAAGGTGTGTTATACACAATGGAATATTATTTCATTCTTTAAAAAATTAGTTTATGAAATTCACAAGTAAATGGATGGAACAGAAAACAATCATCCTGTGTGAGGTTACACAGACCCAGAGAGAAAAACATCATATGCTCTTTTTAATAGCTGGATGTTAGCTTTGAATTTTTAGATATTCATGAGGTCAAGAAACTAACAAATGGTCATGGTTGGGTGGGTGAGGGGGCCTTCGTGGGAGAGGAGGTAGAATGCAGTGATCTGAAGGAGGAAAGGGGAATAATAGAGTAGGAAGTGTTAAATGGGGTGGAGAAAGAGAGGGTACAGCAGAGGAGGCGGGAATGTGAGAAGGGGTAACACTAAAGGCCTTTAGAAAAAGCTATATAGGAATCTGCCACTATAGATTCTTAAAGTACATACATACTCATTACAAAGAGATTAAAAGGAGTTACCTTATAATAGGGGGACTGTAACCTGAAGTTTCTCCCTCTGACCACTATGATACAAGCCATTGTCCCGTCTCCTTCCCAGGCTCTGCGGAAAGAGTCAAGCAGGCAGAAGCCCATCACCTCTCTCACCCAATCAGTTGCATGAAGGGGAGGAGCCACGGCCATATTGAGCAGGGGTGAGTGTGGCAACAAGGCATTCCAACCACATGGTGAGATGCTACCCAAGGGGCCAGGCAGTGAGAGAAAAGCTGATGGAGGCTGTGGGGCTGTGGTTAGCAGTTCAAATATAAGCCTATGAGAACTCATGCCTTTGTAAGTCACCCTTTCCCGGATGTGATAAACTATGCAAAACTGAAAATAGAAGGTATTCTGTTGGTTTGTCAGCCCTGGGACCTCAGAGGGCATGGGTGCTGCATGGGTGCGGGTACCCCAAGAAGAGGGAGGAGAAAATATGGGGAAACAGAGACGCTGCCCCTACTAGACACTAGAGACTAGTAACGTAAACACTCAATGCCAGAGATAGACTTCTTGTCTTGAAGCTGTTGACCAGAGGTTCCATAGACCCTCAAATAATACTAGTCATTGCCCCTACTCTTGGTTGCTTCACAGTAAGATCCTATTGTTGAAGGCACTACATACATGAACTGTAGAACAAACAAGGAGAAATCAAGCTGGTGCTGACTTCAAAGCCGCTCCTCTATTGTCTAACTTTCATAGTGCTGGAAGGTGCTGTGTAAGCTTCCTGAAGAGAAAATTTAGCGTGAACCTTATCCAGCTGTGAATCCTGCAAGCTACAACAACTATATCCACTAGTACAATAGCGGCACAAATATTATGAGTAACCAACCACTTTCTAATTGAATTTAAGGTCCACTTCATAGGATGGAGCCCATATCTGACATTGATATTAGGCCTAGGAACTTGAGGATAGATAGTCCACAGGCCATGGGAGAAAGCCTAATATAATTATTCTGCTAAATAGAATGCTAAACTGATTTCTAATTACTTATTGTCATACCCATAGATTAATGCTTCTCTCAGCTCTCAGTAGAGAAGCATCTGTTACCACAGATGGTAATTAGCAGAGAACCACAACTGATCAAAGTGCAGAGAATAAGAGGCTGCAGATTGCTTATCTCTGAATAGGACACCTGTATCAAACTTCTTCCGAAGGATCTGGGATCATCGCAGAGGAGGAGGCAGAAAGATTGTAAGAGCCAAAGAGGGTGGATGACCACAAGGAAACAGAGTTTCTTAGGCAGCTGGTCGGTTACTCATATGCACTCACAGCAATGGTGACAGCATGCGCAAGTCCTGTGCAAGCTCAATCCAGACAAATCCCAGCACAGACACAGTGAAGTGGGTAAGAAACCCCAACCTTACCTAAGGAACTGTTGGCAATCAGTGACTACTGGGAAGGGGATATTCAGTCTTATTTAAGGGTGAGACTGTTGGCAGGTTGATCAGGCTCCAGTGGATGAACCCACACTGAAGGAATTTGAAGGCATAAACATGACACTCTACAGGCCTTTATATATAATGTATATTATTATATATTAGAGAACAGGAAATTTGGTGGAGACTATTAAGAGGATGTAGATACAGGAGGGGATCTAAATATGATCAAAATATATTGTGTGAAATTCACAAAAATTCAATAAAAAAGAAAAAAACAAAAATTAAGTACTAAATAAATGAAAAGGATAGATAATAATGGAGGACATGAAATTAGGGTGGGGTAGTGGGGAAGAGCTGGAGAAGGGTAAGGGGGTCTGAATGTGATCAAAACACATTTATGAAATTCTGGAACCAAAAAATTTTTAAGTAAAATTTAAAAAATTTTACCACTAAAGATTTTGTTCTTCATTTCAAATTTTTAATAATATATAAGCACATAGATTATATTTTTAACAAAAAATAAAAGTACCTGGGGTAGGGCTGGAGAGATGGCTCGGCGGTTAAGAACACTGGTTGTTCTTGCAGAAGACCCGGGTTCGAATCCCAGCACCCACATGGCAGCTCACAACTGTCCATAACTCCAGTCCCAGGGGATCCAACAGCCTCTTCTGAACTCTATGGGCATTGCACGTCATGGGTGCACTTACCTACATGCAGGCAATACACAAATACACATGAAAATAATAAATTAAGAAAAATTTTTGTAAAAGTGCCTGGTGTGGTGGCACATGACTTTAATTCCGGCACTTGGGAGGCAGAGGCAGGTGGATCTCTTTGAGATTGGAGGCCAGCTTGGTCTACATAGTGAGTTCCAAGCCAGTTGAGACATCAGGGAGACCCTGTCTCCAAGAAACTAAACAAAACAAAGCAAAAAACAAAAAATAAATAAATAGAAGAGAGTAAGACTTAAGAAATAGAGTTGTAAGCCAGGCATGGTAGTGCATACCTTTGATCCTAGCATTCTGGAGGCAGAGGCAGGAGGATCTCTCTGTAAGGCCAGCTTGGTCTACATAGTGAGTTCCAGGCCAGCTGGGACTATAGTGAGACCCTGTCTCAAAAAAAGACAAAAAAAGCAACAACAACAACAACAACAAAAAAAAAAAAAACAATAAGTCAGTAAACCAAGAAGCCAGGGTTTCTGGAGACACAGGGAAGGAGAAGGGGCTGAGACACGCAAAGCCAGAGGATGACACGACGACGATCCATCTTAGCAAGAGTTTGGGCTTCTATTCTGAACCATGAAAGGACAGTGAGGGGTGTTGTTTTCTTTTCTTTTCAGCTCTGAGGACTGTGTGTATGCTAAGCAAGTGCTCTGCCACCCAGCCAAGCTCCTGTCTGACACTGGAAGGTTCTGAACAGGAAGTGACAGGCTCATTTGGGCAGTTGTGTTAATAAGCCGTAAGGGGTTAACATCAGGGGCAGGGAGACTAAGCATTTAAAGAAGTCCTTTTGGACTGGTCTGTTTTGTGGACTCAGTTTTTCTTTTTGAAAAAGGCAAGATGTGTCTAGAGTCTTTTCTGGTTTCACTGTTGGCTTGAAACTTTACTATGAG
The DNA here is from genome assembly GCF_000622305.1 of Nannospalax galili. NCBI lineage: Eukaryota > Metazoa > Chordata > Mammalia > Rodentia > Spalacidae > Nannospalax > Nannospalax galili. The sequence goes on along the minus strand of NW_008355775.1, from coordinate 6,531,427 downwards.
GAGGAAGCAGTTTTGAGCATGAAGAATATAAATGAGGTAAGCTAAACTGGCATCTTCTAAGTGCTAGGAGTGCCTATCGCCAGGGAGCTAATGATGCGATGCAGATGCTCAGCAGGGTCAGGCCACTGCCCCTCAGCTCTGCTACCACTAGCCAGGTGCCTTGGACAGGGTCCTAGCTTGGGCAAGTTCCTTGCTTTCCTAGTAGGAATAAGAAACGTACCTACTCCAAAGGTTATAGGAAGGATTCCATGAATTGAACGTGTACCTAGGACAGGGTGAGTCCTCATTAATGTAGACATAAATATAATCATGTCATTATCCCAGATTGGATGCTCAGGTCTAAAGCAAGTAGGGCCTTTCAGAGACAGGGAGGTGCCTTACAAAGCCCTGTATTCTTTTCAGCTCTGAGTGTAAGATTTGTTGAATGAATAAATGACTGTTTGCTAAAACATCAGCCATAGTATATATGGAGTAAAAAATTTTTTTGAGTTAAAAGCAGACTACTGGAAGACGATTTTTTGCTTTGGAATATAGAATTCGATCTTGGATACACGAGAGATTACTTGAGAAATAAACTCTATCCATCAATGTTTTCCTTCACCAGCAACCGTATCTAGCTTAAGCCAGAATTCACCGTATCTAGCTTAAGCCAGAAAGGGGTTTATTAGAGTTTATTTGGAAGCTCATAGCTGCTGCTGCTGTTGCTGCTATGTACTGTCACCCCACTGGAGCACTGGAGATGAGCCCACCCTTTCAAACGGAGTCCTGGCTCAGCCCCCACCAGACCAAGGTCTTTCCCTTTGCTTCATCCTATGACTTGCTCCTCGCAGAGTCTCAAGTTTGGGTCTGATTACCAGGACCTAAGTCACGGGCCTGCCACCTCCCAGATGTCAAACTGTGAAAGTGGGTTTAGGGGTATCTACCTTAGGAAGACAAAACCCCTAAAATTTCCTCAAAACACAAAAAGTTGACAGTCAAACATGATGATCACATTAAAATATAGAAATAAAGCACTCAATAAAGCTAAAGCTAGGTGTGTGACACATACCCATAATTCTAGCACTTAAGAGATAGAAGGTGGAGGATCAGGAATTGAGATAAACAGGGAGTTTGAGATCAGTCTGAGTTACATGAGCGTCTGCCTCAAAACAAACAAACAAACAAAAGCATTCAAGCCAGGCATGGTAGCATATATGTAATAATCCTAGCACTTTGGAAGCTGAGATAGGAGATTCACAAATACCAAGCCAGCCTGAGTTAATTAGTGATGTAAGACTTTTCCAATTAACTGAAAACATTCCTATGATTTACTACAGTAGACTGTAATCATACATGAGATATATCATATTTGATATATAGTTAAGGTTATAAGCTGAGATACAATTTAGAGACAATGATTAAAATAAAAAAATAAATAAACAGGAGAAAACTCTATTAACTTTCTCAGAAATGTTAGTGACTACAGGATTCAATTTGAAATAGAATATTTACTTTGAACTGTTAGACCTGATCAATTAATTTTTCCCAATTTTCTTTCAAGTTGAACACTAAAATAGACACAGTTAAAAGCCCAAGGGGGACTTCTTTGCTGATTCAAATCTATTAATGTCGCTGTGGGAAAACAAAGCCTTAGAAAGATTCAATGATTTACTTAAGGTCACCGTCAGAAAGTCTAGTCATTCACTGCTTTTCCAAGAACCCTGTTTCAGAGCCCTGGCAATATAGTCATCAGCTGATGCTTGGCTCAAGTGGGCCCAAGCCTTTGCTCTCTTTACATCTAGCCAAAAGGTTACTTTGGCTTGCTATGTTCTGGGATGATTTATTTCTGTCCCTCTAGGTATGTTGAAATAAAACCAATTTCCACAAGGGTTGTAATGTAGAAAATCCTGCTTTTTCCTGTGTGTGGAAAAGCTCACATAGCCAAACAGGAAGTCAGAGAAAGGATTGGCATCCTACAGTCCTCTCCCAGGTCATCCTCCTCGTGACTTAAAGAGGCACACTAGATCTCTTTACCTCTCAATAGTGTCACTCAGGGGACCCAGCCTTTAATCATAACGGACTCTTGAGAGACACTGAGACCACAGCCAAATCATAACAGGCACTAGCCCAACCTGGGGCCAGGTCTTCTCCAAAGCCCCCACCTTCTATGAACATCACCCTAGGAGTTTGGATTTCAGTATATAAACTTGGAGGGCTCACAAACATTCAGACCATAAGGGAAGATGACTGATTTCCTAACCTAGCATAGACTTCCTACTCTGGGATGAACTAAAAAGGGATGCTCCTGGGAAGCACGTCCCAGGGAGATTATTTGTGGAGAGCCACAGCCTCCACCGCCATTACAAGATGGCGCCGGTATCCGGACCTTCTTAAAAGTAAACATCCTGCCACACCCATAAGGGGCGTGCACAAGAGCCTGCTTTCCCCCGCCTCCTCCCGTGGCATGATCTCCAGCAACCAATCCGCTTCATATACGTCACAAATGGGACCTTTGGGGCGTATATAAGCAACAGCTCTCCCACTTCTCGGGGTCTTTGGTCTTCAGTCTTCAAATAAACTGCTGCAGAAGGATCCTGATTTGTCCTCCCGCGTCGTTCTTGCTGGCGAGACGGAAAGCGGTCGGGGACA
>NW_008355775.1:6469342-6526827 GCF_000622305.1 Nannospalax galili | reverse complement strand
TCTCCAGCAACCAATCCGCTTCTTATACATCATAAATGGGACCTTTGGGGCATATATAAGCAACAGCTCTCCCACTTCTCGTCGTCTTTGGTCTTCAGTCTTCAAATAAACTGCTGCAGAAGGATCCTGACTTGTCCTCCCGCGTCGTTCTTGCTGGCGAGACGGAAAGCGGTCGGGGACAATTATTGGCCTGAATTTTAAGGAATGAACATGAAAACAGGACAAGAATCCCATTCCAAGTGGAAAAAGTATAGAGCAGACTGGTTTTAGCTTTTCATCTGACATTGTAGAGTCTGATGAGAGCACACGGCTCCTGTTATAATTCAACTACAGGGACTTCTGAGATGCTAAGAGCAAGTAGTGGGACACTCAAAGCAGCAAAGCAAGAGAAACAGTATTTATCTTATCTCAGAAGTGAGTATGTACAGATGGCTGGGTGAAGCAGTCTAGATGGAGACTGAACTTCTTTGGAGCTTTTCCAGAACGTAATGACCAGGTGTGGGGCCAAGGAGAAAAGGAAGGAAAAGAAGAGGGGAAGACTGTGTGTGTGTGTGTGTGTATAAAAGGGAAGGAAATCTTTGGTTCCAAACTAGTAATGAGTTTCTTGTTAAATGCAAGCTCCTTGCCATGGTCCTAGTGTCTAAGTTTCCCTAAGTTAGAAAACATCTCTTCCCACCTAACCAGATTTCCTCTGAGTCGCTGTTGTTCTTTGTGTCTCCACCTTCCGTTGTCTGGGGTCTAGAGCAAGTCTTGGAGTTTTCTCTGAAGTAAGACTCTACAAATCAGGAGCTACACTTTGCAGCTGCTGGACCCCAAAGACATCAAGTTCCCAGCCCTATGAAAAAAGGAGTCTTTGGGGCTGGAGAGATGGCTCAGCAGTTAAGAGCACTGGCTGCTCTTGCACAAGACCCAGATTCAATTTCCAGTACCCACATGTCTGCTGACAACCATCCATATCTCCAGTTTCAGGGAATCCGATGCCCTCTTCTGACCTCCTCAGACATTGAACAACATGGGTGCATGTACACATATACAGGCATGACACTCAAACACATAAAAATGAAAATAAAAAATAAAATATTTTTAAAAAGAAAAAGGGAATCTTTAGCCTTCACTCCAGCCTGTTCCCCTTCAAAAAGGTAACAGACTGAGGCAGAAGGATTGCATGTAAGATGGAGAGTTCGAGTTCACCTGAGCAACATAGTGGGGGGGGAGAGAGAGAGAGAGAGAGAGAGAGAGAGAGAGAGAGAGGAGAGAATCATTTTTTAGTAGTTCATAATGATGAGGTGGCAAATATTTGCACAACTATTCCAGGAATTTATTCCTTTTCTTTTCCAATACCAATCTAATACAGTGTTTCAGAAGTGTCACACAGGGTCACCCCCAATCCAAAAATCCTGCTGCATTTGATGGGTAATAGCCTAGACTGGTCACACTTGTCTTCTGCCAGCAACTGATGGTCCATGGAAGGACTCTGAGCCTCAGCTGACTGGTGGGAAGGGAGTTCTCTGTGGGACCAGGTGAGCTGGGTGGTTTGTAAAGAATTTGGAAGGTCTCTCAGAAACCCTGATTACAGAAAGCAGCGCACAGAATAACTCTAAATAGTATAATCTTTGGCCTTAGAATATGCTCCACCCCAGGGAGCCAGGAATATGGCCCGGTTGGTAAAGTACTTGCCACATAAGCATGGGGACCTGAGTTCAATCCCCAGCACTCAAGGAAAAAGCCATGGTGGCACATGCTTGTCATCCCCGTTCAGGGGAGGCAGAGAAAAGCAGCAACAGGCCACACGACATGCTGAAATCCTGTGAGTTAGAAATCAGGGAAGGAAAGGAGAAATCTCAGAACTTGAAGGAGAATTTGGGACGCAACATCCATGCTAGAAAGATCAGTCTAGAGAGGAGGAGTGCAGAATGGCTAAGAACATTGACTGGAGGCCTCCTCTGTGGAAGACTGGCCAAGAGGCAAGTGCTGATGGAAGCCTTTTTCATCTGTGGTGGGAAGAAGTCCTGAATAGTCCAGCACAAACAAAAATCTCAGCTGTTTTTCTAGAAGCTGGAGAATCAAAATGAAGACTCAACCAAAGGCAGAAGTTATAGGCACAGGAGGGACCAGACATAGCTTTAGAGCCAGGCTAAGGAAGACCTTGCTGCTCAGGTACAGTGATAGGTGTCTGTCTCAGCTACTGGGTAGGCTGAGGCAGAGGAATCACTTGAGCCCAGGAGTCTGAGAACAGCCTGAGAAATACAGCAAGACCCTGGATCAGAAAAGAAAGTTCTTACTATCACAAAGAGAAAAAACAAAGCCGGGTGTGGTGGCACACGCTTTAGTACCAGCACTCGGGAGGCAGAGGCAGAGGCAGGCAGATCTCTGTGCATTCTAGGCCAGCTTGGTCTACATAGTGAGTTCCAGGTCAGCTGGGGCTGCAGGGAGACCCTGTCTCAAAAAGAGGAAAAAACAAAAAAAGACAGCATTCTAGGGAAGGAACTGCTCTAAGTTTATGTTAAGCCAATTGCAAGCAAGTCTGAGTAATCACCTACCCACCAGCTTCTAATCTTATTTGTGAAAGAACCAAGGCCTTTCCACAAGGAGTAGTTACATGATGTGGTTTGAGATGTTCAATGTGTTCATATAAATGTTGGACTGTGGTCATTGCAATAGGCAGAGGGAGTAAAGAGCAACCAGAAAAGACAGACTGAGGAAAGTCTACAAGGCTGGCAGAGAGAGGGTTCAAAAGTACACCCACCTCCATCATCCCTTCATGATGATCCTGGGGTGGTACTGTGGTGTTTGTTATATAGCCTTCAGCTATACACATGCACTCATATATATATATTTCCCTCAGGTTTTTCACACCACCTAAGAGTTATATTTCCTCTCTCCCCCAATATAACCCTCCCTCCTCTTTCCCATTAAAGTATCCCCATTTTCCCCATTTCCCCCTTGATAACACCTGTCTCCTATAGTCCCCCCTTTCAAGTTTCTTCTTCACCTTTACCCCAATGGTTCCTTTCCATTTTTCTGGCTCCTGCAGTTACATCAGGACATATACTCCCATCTAGGGATTTGGAGCTAAGCTATACAAATGAGAAGGAACATGTTGCTTGGTCTGAATCTGTGCTACTTCACTTAGTATAATGCCTTCTAGTTCCATCCATTTACCTGCAAATTTCATGATTTTTGTCTTTCTTTACCATGAAATAGAACTCTTTTGGGCAAATGTACCACATTTTCATTATTCATTAATCAGTTGAGGGACACTTAAGCTTCTTCCATTTTTTATCTATTGTGAAAACAGCAGCAACAAACAGATGTACTAGTATTTCTGCAGAGTGGGGCATAATGGTGCATGCCTTCAATCCCAGCACTTGGGAGGCAGAGGCAGATGGAACTCTGTGAGTTCAAGGTCAGCCTAGTCTACATAGTGAGTTTCAGGCCAGCTGGGGCTACAGGAAGACCCTGTCTCAAAAAGACCCTCCTTCCCCCAAAATCTCTGTAGTAGGATGAGTTCACTGGGTATATGTTAAGGAATGGTATAATTGGATCATATGGTAGATTTAATTTTAGTTTTTTAAGAGTTCTCCACACTGATTTCCACAGTGGTTGCATCAATTTTCAATCTCACCAGCAGTAAATGAGGTTTCCCTTTTCCCAGTATCCATGCCAGCATTTGGTATCATTTGTTCTCTTGATCTTAGCCATTCTGACTGGGGTAAGATGAAATCTTAAAGTAATTTTAATTTGCATTTCCCTAATTACTAAGGATTCTGAACACTTCTTAAGGCCAATTTAATTTCTTCTTTTTTATTATATTTTTATTTTATGTATATGAATGTATTGCCTACATGTATGTAAGTGCACCCATGTCATTCAATGCCCGCAGAGGTCAGAAGAAGGGATTGGATCCCCTGGCATTCCCCTGGAGTTACGGACGGTTGTTAGCTCCCATGTGGGTGCTGGGAATCAAACCCAGGTCCTCTGCAAGAGCAGCCAGTGCTCTTAACTGCTGTGCCATCTCTCCAGTCCCCTAATTTCTTCTTTTGAGAGCTTTCTGTTCATATCCATAACCCATTTTTTTAATTGGGTCATTTTTTTTCTTGATTCTTTGTTTTTTGAGTTCTTGTGTATTCTGGATATTAGTCACCTGTCAGAGGTATAGCTGGTGAAGATTTTCTGCTGCTCTGTGATTTTCTTCTTCACTAGACTGCTTGTTCCCTTTGCTGTACAGAAGCTTTTTTTTGTTTAATGAGGTCTCATTTGTTAATTGTTGACCTTAGTTTCTGAGCGACTGATGTCCAATTTAGAAAGTCTTTTCCTACACCTATATCTTGTAGGGTACTGCCTATGGTTTCTTCTAACAGTTTCAGTGTTTCAAGTTTCATATTGAGGTCTTTGATCCATTTGGAGCTGACTTTTGTGCAGGGTGATAGATATGGGTCTAATTTCATTCTTCTATACATGGAGATCCAGTTTTGCCAGGATCATTTGTTGAAGATGTTGTCTTTGCTCCAGTGTGTGTTCTTAGCACCTTTGTTGAGTATCAGTTGGCTGAAATTATATGAACTCATGTTTGAGTCTTCTATTGTGTTCCATTGATCTATGTGTTTATTTTTGTGCCAGTACCATGCTGTTTTTATGACTATAGCTCTGTAATATAATCTGAGATCCCCCCAGCATTGTTCTTTTTGCCAAAGATTGGTTTGGCTATTCAGGGTCTTTTGTGATTCCATATGAATTTTAGGATGATTTTGTCAAGCTCTATGAAGAATGTCATGGGTATTTTGATTGGGATTGCATCAAATCTATAAATTTCTTTTAGTAAGATGCTCATTTTCACAATATAGATTCTACCAATCTATGAGCATGATAGGTCTTTCCATCCATCTCCTAGTATCTTCCTCTATTTCTTTCTTTAGAGTTTTGAAATTTTCATTGTAGAGATCTTTAATGTCTTTGGTTAGATTTACACCTAAATATTTTATTATTTTTAAGGCTATTGAGAATGGGAGGTTTTCCTTGAGTGCTTTTTCTGATTGCTTGTTACTTGTATATAGAAAGGCTACTGATTTTTCTAAGTTGATTTTGTATCCTCCCACTTTACTGAAAGTATTAATCAATTCTAACAGTTTTCTAGTGGAATTTTTGGAATCTCTTATGTATAATATCATCTGCAAATAGGGATAATTTGATCTCTTCTTTTCTAATTGGTACTCCTTTAATCTCCTTCTCTTGACTTATTGCTCTTGCAAGAGTTTCAAGCACTATATAGAAAAGGAGAGGAGATAGTGGACATCCCTGTGGTTCCTGATTTTAATGGGAATGTTTCCAGTTTTTCTCCATTTAGGATGATGTTGGCTATGGGTTTGTTGTATATAGTTTTAATTATGTTGAGGTATGTTCCTTCCAGACTAATTCCTTCTAGGACTTTTAATATGAATGCATGTTGGATTTTGTCAAATGCCTCTTCTGCATCTATTGAGATGACCATATGGATTTTGTCTTTAAGTCCATTTATATGTTTTGTTACATTTATTGACTTACATATGTTGAACCATCCCTGCTTCTCTGAAATAAAGCCGGCTTGATCATGGTGGATGATCTTTTTGATGTGTGTTTATATGTGGTTTGCAAGTATTTTGTTGAGTATCTTTGCATCTATGTTCATTAAGGATGTGGGTCTATAGCTTCCTTTTTGTTGTGTCTTTACCTGATTTTGGTATTAGAGTGGCTTCATAGAAGGAGTTCGGGAGTTCTCCCTCTGTTCCTATCTTTTTGAATAATTTAATCAGTATTGGTTGTAGATTTTCTTTGATTGTCTGGTAGAATTCTGTTGTGAATTCTTCTGGGCCTGGGATTTTTTTTTTTAGTTGGGAGGTTTTGTATTAGTGTTTCAATTTCCTTGTTTGTTATGGGTCTGTTTAGGCTGTTGATCTCCTCCTAGTTTAACTTTAGTGGTGGCCATGCTTTTAAAACTCATATACTTCTTTCAGGTTTTCAAATTTAATGGAGTATAGATTTTTAAAGTATCCCCTTGCAATATTTTGGATTTGTGTGTGTGTGTGTGTATGTTTGTGTGTGTATGCATGTGTGTATGTGCGTATGTATGTGTGTGTATGGTGGTGTGTGCGTGTATGCGGCTCTTTCTTTCTTTTGGTTAACTGGACTAAGGGTCTATCTATCTTGTTTAACTTTCAAAGAACCGGCTCTTAGATTCATTGATTTTTTTTTCTTTTGTATTGTTTTCTATTTCATTAATTTCTGCTCTGAGTTTTGTTATTTCTTCTTGTCTACTAGGTTTGGGGTTGTTTTGTTCTTGCCTTTCCAGAGTCTTGAGTTGTACTGTCAAGTTGTTTACATGTGGTCTTTCTGATTTTTTAATGTAGGCACTGAGAACTATAAACTTCCCTCTTAGGACTGCTTTTAGGATGTCCCAGTGGTTTTTTTGCATTGTGTTCTTGTTTTTATTTTGTTCCAGGAATGCTTTTATTTCTTTTTTAATTTCATCTTTGCCCATTCATGATTCAGGAGTGTGTTGTTTAATCTCCATGAGTCCGTGTATTTACTAGAGCTTCTTTTGCTGTTGATTATAAGCTTTATTACACTGTGGTCTGATAGAAGGCATGGGATTATTTCAACTATTTTGTATTTTTTGAGATTTATTTTGTGCCCAAGAATGTGGTCAATTTTAGAATAACTTGCATGAGCTGGTGAGTAGAAAGTGTATTCTTTGGTGGTTGGGTGGAATATTCTGTATATGTCTGTTAGGTCCATTTCGTGTAGCATATCATTTAATTCATTTGTCTCTCTGTTTATTCTTTGTCCAATTGACCTGTCTATTGAAGAAAGTGGGGTATTAAACTTGCCCACTATCACTGAGTTGGTGTCAGTCTCTGTTTTATAATCCTGTACTACTGATTTTATGAAATTGGGTGCTCCAGAATTTGGTGCATGAATGCTCATGATTGTAATATCTTCTTGGTCAATTGTTTCTTTGATTAGAATGAATCTTTTATCTTCTGATGAGTTTTAATGTAAAGTATATTTTGTCATATATCAAAATTGCAACACCTGCTTGCTTCTTAGGGCCATTTGCTTGGAATATTTTTTCCCATCCCTTCACCCTAAGATAGTGTCTATCCTTGAAGGTGAGATGAGTTTCTTGAAGACAACAAAAATATGGATTTTTCTTTCTTGATCCATTGCTCCAGCCTGTGTCTTTTGACAGGGGAATTGAGGCCATTGATATTTAGTGTTATTATTGAAAGGTGTATATTGTGTACTCTAATTTTAATTCTTTTGTGTTTGTGGCCTATTTTTGTGTTTCCGTTGTTATACCTTTCTTTATTTTCTTTCTGGATCCTCTTGGGCATACTCATTCCTTTCTTCAGCCCCTTGTATTGCTTCAAGTATTCTCTGTAGTGCTGGTTTGGAAGACATGAATTCTTTCAGCCTATTTGTGTCACGGAAAATTTTCTGTTCCCCTTCAGCCTTGATAGATAGTTTTGCTGGGTAAAGTATTTGGGGTTGGCCTCATGCTTATTTAGGACTGGGAATACCTTTTCCATGCTCTTCTGGCTTTCATATTTTGCATTGAAAAGTCAGATGTAATTTGATGTGTTTTTCTTTATATGTGTATTAGTTACTTTTCTGTTGCTGTGATAGAAACACTGACCAAAGCAACTTATAGAAGGAAGAGTTTGTTTGAGCTTATAGTTCCAAAGGGGCAAGAGTTCATCATGGCGGGGAGGCATGGTGGCAGGAGGTGGCTGGAGAAAGAGCAGAAGCTAAGTTCTATATCTTCAAGCAGACACAGGAAGCAAGAGACTGACTTGAGATTCAGCAAGGCTTAAGAACTCTCTAAGCCTGCCCCAGTGACATGCTTCCTCCAGCATAGCCACACCTTCTAGACTTCCCAAAACAGTGCCACCAACTGGGGATGAAATGTCCAAATATTTGGAGCCTATGAGGGACATTCTCATTCAAGCTACTACAATATGTAACTTGTTCTTTTTCTCTAGCAACTTTCAGTACCCTCTCTTTGTTCTGTACATTTAATGTTTTTACTATGATATGTCATGGGCACTTTCTGTTCTGATCATGTCTTAATGGTGTTCTCTGTGCTTCTTGAATCTCTATAGGTATATCTTTCCTTAATTTAGGGAAGTTTGCTTCTATAATCCTATTGAAGATCTGTTCAATGCCTTTGGTTTGAGTTTCTTCTCCTTCCTGTATGCTTATAATATATAGATTTGGTCATTTTATATTGTCCCACATTTCTTGAGCATTCCATTCCTGTGTTTTTTATAAATTTTGTATAGTCTTTGCTTAAAGAGTCCAGATCTTCAACTTTATCCTTCAGTCTTGATATTCTGTTTTCCATTTCATTCATTCTGCTTGTGAGACTTTGTCCTGTTGTTTTTAATTGGCTTATTGAGTTTTTCAGTCCTGTGTTCATTTCCATAGGGGTTTTCTTCACTATTTCTATCTCTTTAGTGAATTCACTTTTCAAGTTATAAATTTTTTTTTTGATATTTCATTAAGCCGCTCATTGTATATTCTTGGGATTCTGTGAAAAGTTTATGCCTTTCTTCTTTGAGTTGTTTGTCTGTGTTTTCTTGAAGTTCTTTGATCATGTTTTTGATTGTTCTTTTAAATTCTTCATCCTGAGATTCTACAGGGTGGTTCTCAATGCTGTGTACTTCTGTAGGACTCGTGGGTTTTGTTGGGGCCATATTTTTCTGGTTTTTCATATTGTTTGTGTTTTTGCATTGCTGTTTGGGCATATGGATGCTCTTTGTTGGTTATGAGTTCAACAGGAACATCTACTTTGTTTTTGTTTAATTTAATTTTGTTTCTGTTAATAGTTTATGTAGCTTAGTTACTTTTTATTTAGGTATGGAAGATAAATTGCTGGATATTTCAAGTTCTTGCTGGGTATTAGACTGGTCAGAGTCCTGACTGAACCTAGCATCTGCCTGATCGGGATGCTGGGAAGTTGGCGGTGAGGGGACCACCTGGGTGAGGACTTACTTATCTATGGTAGGGTGTTTAGCTAATCTGGTTTGGGAACTTAGTCCTGGGACTTGAGGTGAAGGAATTGGAGCCTGCCTGTAAGAGTGGCTGGCAGGGGACAGGGTTGGGCGGATGACAGAAAATCAATTTCTGATTCTTGTGTGAGACTCAAGCCTTCCTTTTTTGAGTTTAGGTCTGTTTCTGTTTGTATACTTTATGTGCCTTTATTGTTTACTTATTGGGTATGAAAAGCTGGTTGGTCTCTGCTTCAGGTTCTCTTTTTTGATTTTATATTGGAGGGGACTGATGGCTTTAGTCCAGCTGTTTATGAGTTCCCACAGAGGCCCAAGTTGGATGTTAATCAGATGTTCTCAGGCTTCCTCCTAAGGCCTGGGTCCCTCTAGTCAGCAGGCACAGTGCAATTTGGGAGGATTGCTAGACAGAGGTAGGATTCAGGATTCTCAGGCAGTCAGGGAAGGAGGCTAGTCTCAGGAATCCAGGGCAAGCAGGGAAGGAGGCTGGTCTCAGGAATCCAGGTTGGGGGTGGGAGAGGCAGGGATGAAGGCTGGTTTCAGGTATGTAAAGGCAAGTTGGGGGTGGGGGCAGACTGTGAGGTCTCTAGGGAAGTAAACTGAAGAATTGGGTTGGTCTGGGTGCAAAGGTTAAGGAAGCAGTGAGGGTGATCTGGGCCAAGAGGTTAGTCCAGAGGTGTGGGGTAGCAAGAGAAGAAGTGGGCCTGTGCCCAGGCTAGAAGGAGAACGGGATATGGGAGCTGGGAGATTGAATCAGGTTCTGAATGATTTTTTTAATGGACATAATTTAGGTGGGGGAGGAAAGTCAGGACAACAAAATGAGAAGCCGAGGAAAGACAAAAATATTTCCACAATTGCTTATAAACCATTTAGAAAAAGTAGGCATTAATAAGTGCTCAAACAACTACAATTCTCTACATTTCAGAATGATTTTTAATATACATGTTTATACTGAGATAGGCATAGAATTCTTCTGGAAAGATAGCAAGTTAAGAGTAGTTACCTGGGGGCAAGAACTTGAATTGGATTCAGCAGCTGGGAAATATTTTAATTTTTGCCATGGATCTATATTACCTATTAAAATTTCATGATTCATTTTCAATTTAATGCTAGTAGTCTAAAAATCTCTACTGTTGGGCTAGAGAAATGACTCAGTGGTTAAGCTCACTGACTGCTCATGGAGAGGACCAGGGTTCTATTCCCAGCACCCAAATGGCAGCTAACACCTATCTGTAACTCCACTACCAGGGGAATCAGTGCTCTTTTCTGACATCCATGGGCATTGCATGACACGGGTGTACTTGCAAACACGCAGGCACTACACTCATATGCATAAAATAAAAATAATTTTTTAAAAAATCTCTACTGTTTCGCTGAGTCTGGACCCACCTGGGAAGTTGGGAACATCAGGCTTTGACAGGCTGAGCCCTGATAGAGCCCTCTACTGGCTGGTACCCACAACTACAGCTGCCAGATGGCCACAGAAGGCCTGTGAGGCCTGCTCAATTCATCAATACTCCCTAGGTTAATACTGTTACTAGTCCACACATTAACTGTGACCTACTTTTTTCTCAGTACATTAGTGATTGAAGATCTGGACACCATGTGTGGGGTTGGGGAATGGGGCAGTAAAATACTGGTACTTAATAATTATATATCCTACATTATTTTTTTTCCCATTTTAAGCTTTGACATACTGATTAGAAACAATCGGGTCTTTTAAAAATATCTCAGTTGTGAGCCAATCACACATGATTTTAGCAATTAAACTTCTATCAATTCATTATTTGCTACTGTAATTCTTTCCTCTGCATATGTGAAATAGAGGCTTTTGTTCCACATAAAGAATTTGGATAAAAGGTTCTGCACTCTCAGACTTTATGTTGTCATGTAAGTAATTTACTGGTGTGTTATGCAGTTTTTTTAAAGTAATATTTTATTATTTAAAAGTCATTATGTTATCACTGTAAAAAATACTTAGGGAACTACCATAAAACTGGAAGAACAAAATAAAAATGATTACCATTGTACCAACAGGACATAGCTACATTACATTATATTTGCATATGCTTCAGGTTCTTCTAAGGCCTAGGTGTTTGTATAACTTGTTTTTCATGTGGAATTTTGATGTTTTCAAGGCACATTTCCACTTTCCCATATGTATGTTAGAAGCCTGTGTTTGTTAGGTTGCAAATGTTCCTATTAGAAACCACTGTTAATAGAAACTGCAAGCCATGTTTGGATATAAGTTCACTTTGAGCAAACCCACTATTTGAGGGTTGGTATTGAACGCTTCTGCAAATGCGGTGCTTGTATGCCTAACGTCGGAGAGGTGCCATGCCGGTCACACTTCGGCTGAATTTCTTGCAGGGCATCGCATCCTCATGCAACAATCTTGAATCCTGGCCTTTGTCAATATTTGGGCACTGACTGGAATTCTTACGGGCAGGGTCTGACAGTTTAAGTGGGTCATGGATACCTGACCCCAGCTCAAGGTCGGGGACTGGCCAAACGGGGCAGTGTGCAGAAGAGTGAGCAACCTAAGTTTTGTGGGGTTTTTTTGTTTCCTTATCTTGCTTCTCGGTATTTCCACCCATCTGAGAGACCAATCTCAACATCTCCTGGTCCAGGCAGTTTCCCAGCTAGTCCCTGGCCAGAATCAAAGGCTGGTAGGCGTGTTCCTTGCCTGAGGCTGGAGTTGGACCAAGCCAAGGATCGAGAAACCCACCCCACGCGGAGCAGCTGTATAAAGAGGCTGGCTGCCGCCCCGAAGTACCGGCTTTGCTGGAGAAAGCTCGCCTCCGGTCGACAACTGTGCTGAGCACCGGTCCAGCACCACGAAGATGGCACCGGTTGCTGGCAAAAAGGCCAAGAAGGTGAGTCTGCAGGAAGCCCGAGAGCGTTCTCTGACCTACTGGTCGGCCAGTACCCAACCTGGGCGAGCTCAGAGGGGCGGGCAGAGCCTGGCTGTGTCCAGCATCCTCCTAGCTGCCGGCCTTGGGTCAGAAGGTACACCCAGAACCCCTGCGTGACCCCAGGGCCACCACTTGTCCTGCACGCCCAGAGCTCATCCTGGACTCCTTCTGCCTCTCCTCCGCCCCCAGCTCGGCTTTGAACCACCCGGCGCCCTGGATCTGTGGGATCCGGCATAAGGGTGCCCCAGAGCTCGGAGACTCCCCACACTTCTTAAATCCAACACCCCGAGACCAGAGAACTCCCCCGAGACGCGGCTCCTACACCCAGGGGCGCGATTTCCCACCCAGTGGAGACGGCGCAGGCTGGCCGCCCATGGTGCGGGTGCCGGGTATGCGGTGCCGGGTGTCAGGTTAAGATGTCCACGCGGGGCTCCGGCCGCGGGGGAGGCTTGTAGAGCTCATCCCCCACCCCCCACCCCCGCCAGCGCCTGGACGGAGCCGGGTCCCTCACCAGACAACCTGCCTGCTGCCACTGCAGCGACAGGACGGTGGGGGAGTGATGGTCGGTTACAACCGCAGTTTGTTTCAACGACCACAGAAATATTTATCACTGGAGCATCAAAACACAGTTTGTGAAAATAATGAGCAGAGTGATTGTAAGATAATGAGAAAAGGCTGTTCATAGGACGCAAAAACTCAAAATGCCAGCGGGTCTCGATGCTGGTTATCAAGAAGCACATCTCTCCAGTTCTGATTGAGCTCAGTCCAAACCCCAGACCATCATCTGGGGTGGGGAACGGGTAGACAGAGAAATGGGAAGAGAGGAGGAAATATTCTTGGCTCTGATAACAAGCTCAGTCAGAGGTCGGGCTACAGAAGACCCCAGGGGAAGATGGTAGGGAGACAGGCACCACCCTCCCAAGGCAGGGCCAGCCCTGCTAGGAGACCCTGGGTGTACCCAGTTTCTAAAGGGACGACCACCAAATCAAAAAGACCTCCACCCAAGAAAGAAGGCTAGTCCTGTTAAATACTTGAAACTCCACCGCTTCACTAGTGGATGCATGTGGGCTAGGTATGATTCAGGTATGCAGAGGATGGGTGATTAAGGCTTGTCCATGTTGAGAATGGCTGCCAATCCACAGACCTATTAAATGAATGTCCCTTGCAGACTGGAAAGAATGGGTCCTATGAAAACATAATTAATTCCCCCACCCTTGATTTGGCCCATTTGTAAAGGAATGGATTCTAACCCACTTGACAAACTTTAACTCAGAAACTTCAACATTTTAAAGGGCTATCTCTAACAGGACATGGTGGCACATGGTGGAAAGTCCAGCACTTAGGAGATAGAGGCAAGAAGATTATAGTTCAAGACCAGCCTGGGCTACACCATAACATAATCTTAGAAAATACAAAAACAGAGAGAGAGAGAGAGAGAGAGAGAGAGAGAGAGAGAGAGAATATGAATGAGAATATTATCTAAGAAACAGGTGGCATGGGGTGGGAAGAGATGCCTCCTCAGTAACCTTATTTCCATAGCAATAATATGCCCACATATTTGCTTTTAGAAGATGTTCAGAAGACAAATATTTATTGTAGCCAGCTGGTCAAAACACAAGGAACAGGGCCTACAATATTTTGGTATATAATCTACTAGTTGCTGTCTAGGCAGATATGCACTTTTTAAAAATGGGCTGATATTACATACACTCTTTTGTAACACTTCTTAACAAATATCTTTTTCATAGTTCATTCCACTTTGAAAACTCTGTTTAGCCAAGAACTAAGAATCCTGTTGTCTTGGAAATCAAAAATTGTAGTGAAAATCTAAGAGCTAGTATATGCAGGCTTTATTGCTCAACAATGTGACCAGCCCAGTCACTGAATCACCCCTATGCACCCAGCCTCCCCCAAACGGACCCTTAGCTATGTCCTGTGTTAAAATGTTGTGGAACTAAAATCTGCAAATGTATGTTCATGAGAGCTGTTAATGGCCAAAATGTCATGAGTTATTTCTCCCAAGTGAAAGTTAGTAACAAGTCATATCTCATTTATGTGACCTTTGCTTCTATTTTTGATATATCACTGAAGATACACACACATACATAAATATATACACATGTATATGTACATATATATATATACTTGTTCATTGAAAATATAGTATTTAGGGCTAGAGAGATAGCTCAGTGGTTAAGAGCACTGGCTGTTCTTATAGAAGACCTGGGTTCAAATCCCAGCACCTACATGGTGGCTAACAACAGTTTGTAACTCCAGTTCCAAGGGATCCATACCCTCTTCTGTTCACCATGACACAGGTGTACATGCAGGCAATACATGCATACACATAAAATTAAAATAATAAAAACAAAATATAGTATTTAGATACATTGTAATCATACTGCATATTTGGTTTCAAAATTACATGTGAGCAATTCTGTATTTTTTAAGATATTTTATTATTTTTTATTTTATGTGTATGACTATATTGCCTGCATGTATGTGAGTGCACCCATGTCTTGCAATGCCAAGGAGGTCAGAAGAGGCTTCAGATTCCCCTGGAACTGGAGTTAAGGATGGTTTATAGCCTCCACGTGGGTGCTGAGACTCGAACTCGGGTCCTCTGCAAGAACAGTCAGTGCTCTTAACCACTGAGCCATCTCTCCAGGCCCAAATTATGTATTTTTATACTAGTTTTTTTAACTCATGGACTTCCAGGCTTGACAGGTTTGGGGGGGTTGTTTGTTTGAGTTGGGGTTTTTTGTTTGTTTGTTTGTATTTTGAGTTTCCATGTAGCACAGCTGGCCTAAAACTGGCTATTGAGACTAGGCTGGTCCCAATCTCACAGAGCTCTTCCTGCCTCTCCCTCTAGAGTGCTGGGATTACAGAAGTGCACTACCATGCCCAATCTTTGACAGATATTTTTGTTCCAAAGGGGTACCCAGGAATAAGTAGTAAGTCCCCATTTAATTTCCAGCTCTAAGGTGAAAATGTCAGCAGTTCCTTTCTGAGCACTTGCTGTCAAGATGGCATTGGGTGGGACAGAGGGTTAGCATAAAGATGACTCTATGACATTGGAAAGGAATTTTGGTGCAGAATCCTACAGTTTCTTATGTTGTTTATGTACCCCTTGCTCTATCCATATTTTAAAAGCCACTGGTATTGCTAGTATATGTGACAAAATAGGTATGTACATTCCAAGTCATTCCTTACAGCTATTCATTTTTTCAGAGCTGCCCCACCCCCTCACCTCTATTTATAATCAAATCTAGTTAGCATTTAAGGATCAGAGAGTCAGAAAGACTCTTTTAGTCTAGAAGATCTTGGATTACTTGGGGACTCTGTGTAACCTGAACGGAAGGTAGGATATATTTGACTTAAAGCCTGATTCTTAGAAATTGCAAAAAACAAAACAACAGTTATACTAAGTTATTTTTGAATCTATAAAATCCCTTTCCAATACTTAATCCAAAATTCATGTCTTGCTCCTTAGCACAAGGGTGATTCTCACGTAGCACTGTGAAGGGAACAAATATGGAGTGGGCCGGAAGTTGTTTCATGAATGCTGCACTTGTCTCTTCCTTGGTTTTGGCATAGAGTGCAGGATGTACATGCTTACAACCTCGAGGGTGCGTGACAGACCTGCTGTTGTGGAAAATGGGCTTAAATGGGAAAGGGAAATTAATAAGTGATTTGGCCATTTCTGTTCTGTCTATACCAAATGTCTTATGACTTTTTAGTCTTCAAAATATGTCACAGCACTCTATACCACCCCCACCTCTTTGACAATGTTAATTATCTCTTTAGTTTATTGATAGAGTAAGAAGAGTAGCTGTTGCCATTTTAAGAACACGTCTTTTACTGCTGAGGATATATCTCAGGGGTGCACTTACCTAGCACAAGGCCCTGGGTTCAATTCCCAGCACTTCTAATAAAGGGGGAAAATTGGGCTTCATTAAAGCTGATAAGTTTACAATATATTATGTATCTTATAAGGAACTAGAAAAGAGGAATTTAAAAGTTCCCAATCAGCCATGTGTGGTGGTACAATCAGGAGGCAGAGGCAGACAGATCTCTATGAGACTGAGGCTAGCCTGTTCTACATAGTGAATTCTAGGCCACCTGGGGCTTCAGGGAAACCCTGTCACAAAAAACTTGGAAAAAAAAAATCCCAATCCAAAGAAATGACAAATGATCAAGGAAATAGAAATCTTAAGTAACCTGGTTTGATCATTACTCACTATATACCAGAACTGAATCATCATATCTCTTTAAATCTGTAAGTATGTAGAATTTTAAAATGTATACAAATGGGGAAAGTATGAACTTTTTAAAAAATCATGGTAGCAGCTGGGTATGGTGGCACACACCTTTAATCCCAGCACTTGGGAGTCAGAGGCAAAAAAAAAAAAAAAAAAATCATGGTAGGGATAGAACCCAGAGCCTCAGGCATGCTAAGCAAGTGCTTTACCACTGACACTGAACTATATATCCTAGCTCAAATTCTTTTTCACATGTACTTAAAGACACCAGTGTATATACATGAAAATACAAATTTTCAATAGCTGAGCTGAGCATCCTGTATAAAACACACATGTTGGAGCTGAAGAGATGGCTCAGCAGTTAAGAGCACTGGCTGCTCTTGCAGAGGAACTAACTGGGTTCAGTTCTCAGCACCCACATGGTGGGTGGCTAAGAACTGTCCATAACTCCAGTTCCAGGGCATCTAACATCCTCTTCTGCTTTTGCAGGCACAGGTGCACTTACATACATGCAAGCATAACACTCATACACATAAAATAAATATTTAAAAAACACGAATTTTTCTGATTATTTATTTATTTATTTATTTATTTATTTATTTATTTATTTTGGTCTTTTTGAGACGGTCTTCCTACAGCCCCAGCTGGCCTGAAACTCACTGAGATCCCCTGCCTCTGCCTCCCAAGTTCTGAGACTGAAGGTATGTGCTACCATGCCCAGTGTTTTCTGAAATTTTTAAAGAAGTCACACTTCTCAAAAATATATTAGTGAGCCGGCCATGGTGGTACCAGCACTCAGGAGGCAGAGGCAGCACTTTAGTCCCAGCACTCAGGAGGCAGATGCAGGCAAATCTCTGTGAGTTCAAGGCCAGCCTGGTCTACATAGCAAGTTCTAGGCCAGCTGGGGCTACAGGGAGACCCTGTCTCAAAAAATACCAAAAAAAAAAGAATATATTAGCAAAAGCACTAAAAATTAAAAAATGCCTTTAAAACTCATTTTTCCCCCTCATCTGTAAATTCAGGGCATCCTAGAACGTTTAAATGCTGGAGAGGTTGTGATTGGAGATGGAGGATTCGTCTTTGCACTAGAGAAGAGGGGCTATGTAAAGGCTGGACCCTGGACCCCAGAAGCGGCTGTGGAACACCCTGAGGCAGGTTGGTACACAGCTCTATCCTAAGTTCTCATAATGTGTGTTGTGCATTATTGTTATGTGTTGTTATTACCAAGCACAGGAGTAAGCATGAGACAGCTACATGCCTGTAATGTTTTCCATATATCTGCCTTTACCTGCTGGGCACTGCTAGGTATATCAGTACAGATTTGCATGCTGGATAGCACAATGGCTCCCTCCTCTGTCTCACTTCTCGGCCCTTGCCTCACATTTTGGGTGAGTCTAAAACTTTGCTCATTGCCTTTCTCTCTGCTCCTCCTCCTTCACCAATCCATGTGACATCAACATACATACAGATGACCCATTCCACATTTTTCTAGGTAGTATCTGGATCTCCTCCCTGGTCCCAGTTAAATTTCCTTCTGCTTTATCTCAGTTACCCACCCTAGACTGTGACACCACCAAGACATGTCCACCTATGAAATGTCCACCTCCTGCCTTTTTGCCCTTTCAGTAGTTCTCTCCCTCCTCCATCTCATCAAGACCCTCCACCCTTTGTCATCACCAGCTTAGATTCTGATCCATTCTCTCCTGTGCCCACCCTTCTTTCTTCACTTCCTTTCAGGTCCATGGTTCCACATCGCTATCTTTTGGATACGCTCTCCTTCCATTACGTATTTGACAACCAGTTCTATTCATGCTACTGAAGCCTGGCGCTATTTGAACCAATTGTTTACTGTTCTACACCCACAACCATGTGTTTTTATTCCCACTTTACAATTTAAATCACAGCTCAATAATGGTCACAAGGGAATAAATGCCATCTTCCAAGGCAGAGGTCTCTGTAGAATCCTCAAGTAAAAGGGAAACATTCATCTTTTTTTTTTTTTTTAAGCATCTCCCTGTAGCCCCAGCTGTCCTAGAACCCACTATGTAAACCAGGCTGGCCTCGAACTCACAGAGATCTGCCTGCCTCTGCCTCCCAAGTGCTGGGACTAAAGGCATGTACCACCACATCTGGTAGAAACATTCATTTTTAAAGGAGAGGAATTAGGAACTAGGGGAGGGAGATGGTTCAGGTGGGAAAGTGCTCGCCAATGAGGACCTGAGTTTGATTCCCCATAACCCATGTAAAAAAAAAAAGTCTTGTAATACCATCTCTAGGTAGATGGAGGCAGAAGGATCCCTGGGGCTCGTCTGGCCAGTCTGGCCAAAACAGTGAGCTCCCGGTTCAGTGAGAGATCTTGTATCAAAATATAAAGTGGAGAGTAACTGAAGGACACTCTTGATGTTGACCTCTAGCACACATACACAAGCTCAAATGTGCATACAACCATGTACACACACACACACACACACACACACACACACACACACACACAGAGTGGGGAGGAATGGACCGCTTCTGCATATTCAGCACATGCTGGTCTCAGGGTTCATGAGTGAATCTACTCATATGACGTCACTCCTGTCTTGAGGTCCCACTTCTCCCTAATCAGTGTCCAGACATTAGCATAACAGGCTTGCCTGATTGACAATTAGGTCCTTGGGAGCTCTGCTCCTGTATAACTTTGTCCAGGGCCACATTGTCAACTCTTTCTGCTCTCTAGAAACAGTGATAGCTATTCAGGAGACCTCAGACTTCGATACTCTGCCTTAATTTGGCAATAATTTAACCTTAGCCTTTTCTTGTCTTCCTCCAATGCACTGATGGTACCCATCAGTGGCCACCATATTTCACAATCCTCCCTTCCAGGGGCAACCAAAAAGTTCACTACAGGTGAACATTTTAACAGGGGTACCCTGAGAGCCTGCCAGTAGTTACCAGAGATTCTGCTGTGATTCACTGGTGATGGGGGTGAGTGCTAAGCCTTGGGGTAGATGCTCATTCTTAAGGGTAAACATTCATTCCTGGGGTGAGTACTCATCCCTGGGGGGTGGGTGCACATCTCTGGGGGTGAGTGTTCATTCCTGGGGGTGAGAGCTCATTCCTGGGGGTAGGCACTCATTCCTGGGGGTGAGTCTTATTTCTGGGGGTGAGTGCTCATTTCTTGCTGGGGAGGAATGCTCATTACTGACTTGAGGGTGTTCCAAGAAGCAACTGGAAAGTATTATTTTAGAATTGGAGCTCCCTCAGGTCAGCACCCCCAGTACTGATAAGACAAAAAATGACCCACACCCTTTTCTGACCTCCATGAACATTTTATATATGTGGTATATGTCTATATATGCAGGTATGCAAAATAAAAAGAAATAATAAATAAATAAATAAATAAATAAATAAATAAATAAATAAATAAAAGCTTATTCTCTGTCTGGGTCAGCTGTGTCTACATTGCTTTGAGCTGGGTCCAGTGTGTCGAGTATTTGTTCTTCTTTCTCTTCCAAGAGTTGCTGCTTTTTAAGAATGAATGGAAACTCCACAGTGCTGAATCAGTCAATCTAATCCTTTCTGCCACAGACTGAAATCCCATATGGTATTTGGCTCTGGTAGCACCCAGCTCAAGTTCTGTCTGGCTCAGTGGACAGCAGGGTGCATCAGAAAAGACAGATCTGTAACACATCCTTCCTAGGATCGTTTTTATTTTGCCTTTGGGAGGAAGGTAAAAGATATTTAAAACATTGGTGCTGGGGACTGGGCATGTAGCTAAGTAATAGAGCACTTGCTTAGTATTCATGAGGCTCTGAGTTCAATCCTCAGCACTGTGCAAAAATGAAAAGAAAAAATAATCATAAGCTGAATGAAAAGGGTGACCAGTTGCATGTATATTTAATGTAAAATAAACCTTATATCTACAAGTGCTTTTGCAATTTTGGCTGAGTGGCAGCTAGAATTGACAAAGACCTTGAGAAGATTTTCTGCAAGCCGGACTTCATCTGAACATTTCAAATGATTGGTGCCAAGACCTGAATTTTTAGTGCTGGAGGCAGTGAGGAAGGAAAGGATATAGTACAGGTTCACAATCCCTACACCAACCATTTTGGAATCAAACGTGTCTTGGATTCTAGAAACCTGGGAAAAAAAGAAAGTTGCTACTACAGTACATATGCTATATATTATGTAATACTGAGTGGACCCTAAAACAGTCCCCTTAGTCAAACACAGTGATACTTTTTGTTTCCAGTTCTGAGGACTAAACTCAGGGTCTCACACATGCTAAGCTCACGCTTTACCACTGAACTACATCTCCAGCCCAAGATCAGAAATTATTTATTTATTTGCTTTTGAGAAGGGTCTCACTAAGTTGCTTAGACCGGCCTCAAACTCATGATCCTCCTGCTTCAGCCTCCAGTGCTGGGATTACAGGGTCTATTATACTCAACCCTCATTAATACATTTTTGGCATCAATGTATATAACCACTGACACTTATTGGATTGCAATTATAAATATTTTCATATTAATTCAGGTCACATTTTACTCCCAAATGATTTTGCTGCCAACTTAATATTCCACTGATGAAATCCTGGAGAATTTTCTTTGACTTTGTAAAATATGCTTTGAAATTTCAAAACTTTGGAATTCTTAAGCTAAATTTGCAAGGTTAATGTCTAATGATGATGTTCTTTGGGTGCATAACCATGTAATACTGTGCATTTGCGTTTCATGATGCCAAAATCTGTATAATGAGTTCAAGGCTGCAAGGGAAGGTAATTAGTATAATCGGTATCTTTGTGTCATAGGGACCAGTCACATCCTAGTATTTAGTAGAAAACAAATCTAAGAACCTTATGACAAGGGAGAACAGGAAATGGAAGGTGAAAGGATATTTGGAAACTATCGGCACAATGGTAAGGCTAATGCTGATAACTAGAGCTGTGGATCTTGCACAGAGGAAGCAGTGTTAGGTCCAGCAATGAATTCAGGTTCCCTGAGTAGAGTAGCAATGAATTCAGGTTCTCTGAGTCGAGAACAGTTTAGGGCATCAAGCCTCCAGGCAGATCATTCTCAAAGAAGCATGTAGGGATGGATTAGTTCAGAATGAGGAAATGTCTTTAGCTGTTTGGGACCATCACCTTCTAGAAAAATCTGATTAAAGTATAGGCTTTCTGCATTATAAATGTACATGTGTAAAAACCCACCACACATTTTTCCAGGACGTTTTCACAGCTTTCTGGAAGTCTACTCAAGGACGACTTACATGAACTTTCTGGCTATAAACCATGTCATCCTAGTGTCTGGGATCTTAGTCTATAACCCTAGCTCCCTATAAGATCCCTCTCCAACCACAACAGCTCTGTGTTTGCTCGATAGGGACTCCCTGTACAATTTTTTTTTAAATTTTATCCCACTGCTAATTACAGTGAGCTTAAAAGCTTAAGTATGCTTTTACGTTCCATTCCCGCCAAGAGCTAAAGTTTCCCTAATTAAAAAAAAAAAAAAAAGAAGAAAAGAAACAAACAAATCATAAGAAAGATTTGGCTTCAAACTTAGAAAGCTATTTTTTGAAATACAGAAACTTTTTTCTCACTTATCCATTGAAAAACAAAAGCACAGTTTTCTGTGTTCCAGGAAGTCCACTAAGCATACAGGACAGGCTCATTTCCCGTCTTAGCCCTTATCTCCAGTGTCCCAGTTAATTTCTTGGCCTCTAACATAGTTGCCCCTCGTCTGAATTTCATAGGTCTCTGAAATTTCAAAATACATTTTAGGGATTGACAAGATTACTGGTTCTTCCTTTGCCTGGCTAATTCTCCTGACAGAAACAAACACTAACTTTCTCATTTTATGAGTGTTTTCAATCTGCTTTAGCATGCTGGTTCTCAGCAAGGCTGAAACAAAAATCAATTGGAGAACTTTCAAACAAGAAAAACAAACAAACAAAGAAGCAATGCCTGAATCCCACAGCAAATGAGTTAGAATATCTGTGGGTTTAAGTCCAATACTTTAGAGCAGAGTATATCTCTTTACATTGAATATAGATAACTATATGGGAAATAATTTCCACTATATTTCTTCAGCTGATGGACGTGTTGCCACTGGGCATTTGTCCAAGAGCCTATGCTTGGAAACAGTGCTCCAATTCTTGTTTTATTCAGCATCCAGAATTACTTTTCAATGTAGTTTGGAGACTGTATCTAATACTGTAATCCTAGCACTTAGGAAATAGAGGCAGGAGGCTCAAGAGTTTGAGGCCATCCTTGGCTACATAAGAAGTCTGAGACCTGCTTAGACTATGTAAGACCTTTTCTCAAAATCAACCAAAAAGCCAGAATTATCTTTCAAAACCACTGGGCCGATCTCATCTGTCACTTGATATCTAAGCACAGTCTTTGGGGTGAGAGGCTATGCCATTGGTGCTCTGTCCTCGGCCCCACCTTTTCAACTACATCTCCTGCCACTTCGCCAACATCCCTTCATGTCTGGTTCAGACTCTCTGTCAGTTTCAATGCCAAATCTGCTCCTACTTTGTCTTTGCTCAGGATGCTTCCATTATGGGGACTGTCCTTCCCCACCTCTGCCTGGCAAGAACTTCACATTCTTCAATGTGCAGCCCAATAACCACCTCCCGCTCCCCCCGGTGGAAATCATCTTTCCCCTGAATAGCACATTGCACAGATTGTCAGTGAGCGAAGAACAAACTGACAATCAGCAAAACAAACAATGAACACCTGAGCAAACACAGGATTGTGAGCCCCTCCGACCACCCGTCCATCTAGCCATGATGGGTTTGAGGAAGGTTCCAGGAGACCTGTATTTCTTCCTTTAACCTCAGATATGCAAATACCAAGCAGCTAAACTGGTCATTTTGATGCCTCTTTACCTGAAAACCTTTTGAAAGCATTGCAAGTTCAGGACTGGAGAGATGGCTCGGTGGTTAAGAGCACTGGCTGCTCTTGCAGAGGACTCAGGTTCAATTCCCAGCACCTACATAGTGGCTAACAGCTGTCTGTAACTCCAGTTCCAGGGGATCTGACACCCTCTTCTGACCTCCTCGGGCATTGCACAACACAGGTGCACCCAACAACGTGCAGGCATTACACTCATACGTATAAAATAAAAATAATAAATTGCTTTTTTAAAAAAGAAAGCATTGCAAGTTAGTAAAGGGAGAGAAATCACATTTTTGCTCATGCAATCTCCCAGTTCGCCAGCTTCATCGAGAGTTTCTCAGAGCCGGATCGAACGTCATGCAGACCTTCACCTTCTATGCCAGTGAAGACAAGCTAGAGAACAGGGGAAACTATGTGGCAGAGAAGATATCTGTGAGTACCACCCACCATGACCACCACCTCTAAAGGACATCGCAGACAATCCATGTCCCATGTTCTCACAGGAAAGCTGGAGCCTTTACGGAGTTTTGTTTCTATTAGAGAAATGAGAGATGGGTGACACATTCCCAGGTTTGAGCTGTGCACTAAGATTGACAGAAAGATATTTATGAAGCAAGTTAAAGAGGAACTCAATGATCCTAGTCACTTAATTTGCTCAGCAAAGTGGGCATCTTTACAAATCCATACATCTTGCCACTTTTCCACAGGCATAGTTCAGGGGAAAGATTGTAAGCATGGGAGCCAGCAAGCCTGGAACAGTGCCCAAGATTAGCTGCAGTCAGCTTTGCGTCACTGACATCATTTACTCCATCAAGGCAAAGATATCTTCATATCTAAAATGGTTCAGGAGTTCTAAAATCCCATGAGTCTAAATGACCTATAGTGCTGTGGTGGGGTGAGGTTTTTGTTTGTGATTTGGGAATCTTTGGTGCTGATGTTTGTTTACTTTTTTTGAGGATAAGGTGGGATTTTGTGGTGGTTGTTGTCATTTGTGGTATAAGGTGTAGAACCCAGTGCCTCAAATATGCTAGGCAAGTGCTTTCTACCTATGACCAACACCCCCAGTCCTGGCAGGCTTGCTAGAACTGTGTGTAGTCCCATACACTTGAGAGGCTGAGGTTGGAAGATCACTTAAACCCAGGAATTGAAGGCCAGACTGGGCAACAATTGAGTCCCTATCTCAATGCAAACACAAGCTGGCTGTGGTGGCACGTGCCTGTAATCCCAGCACTTGGGAGATGAAGGCAGGGGGATCAAGAGTTCAAGGACAGCCTCGGATAAGTGAGACTATGTCAAAAAACCAACTGAAACAAACAAAAGTGCCATCCTCCAGGTCAGCTCAATTTTTGATGTCTAAATGACTATAAAAAGCTTTACTATGTGTATATTAATCACATGAAAAATACAACATAAATTCTGTCATAATCTTAATTCAATTTTTAATCTTAGTCATAAAACCCCATGACCATTGTCACTACCACCACTATTTGCTAAGTACTGATCTAAGTGTGTAGTTTAGGTATTAGAAGATTCCAGATTAGACCTTTTCTTATAAAAACTGTATATCCTCTCAGCATAGTTGATATAGTACTATGTCCTAGACACCACCGTTAGAGTCACTGTTATTTCCATTATTGTCAGCTTTTTGTTCAAACTGCTAGACTCGATCAACCATTGAGCTACATAACTGCTGTTTACTGGGATAAAACATGATTATAAACATAAACATAATTAACTATTTTTGGTTTCACATGCAAATTTTGGTGTGTCCTCTCTTTACGCACTCAAGGGGCAGAAAGTCAACGAAGCTGCTTGTGACATTGCACGGCAAGTGGCCGACGAGGGAGATGCTTTGGTAGCAGGAGGCGTGAGTCAGACACCTTCGTACCTCAGCTGCAAGAGTGAAACCGAGGTTAAAAAAATATTCCACCAACAATTAGAGGTCTTCATAAAGAAGAATGTGGACTTCCTCATTGCAGAGGTAAGGAAAGACCATCCAAGAAAAGACAAGAACACTTTCTGTACTCTAACTTTTTGCTTTCATAAGGTCCACATGGGGTTGGGCTCAGATTTTGACAAGGAGCAATAATATTTAGCTTTTGAACTCTTTTTCCAATCTCAGAACTCTGCTAATTTTGATTCAGTTTATTGAATGCAGTGTTTTTCAAATCTTTTTGTCTGCAATTTGCACTAAGAAATTGTCACTCCATTTTCTATTTTGTATCAAAAATGCTTAATAACTGAATTATCACTAGACAGCTCATCGAGTGATAACAGCAGTGTTCTTACTGTCTTGTGGGAAACATGATGAAAAGTTTTATAAACTTCGTTGATTTCAGTATTTTGAACATGTTGAAGAAGCTGTGTGGGCAGTGGAAGCCTTGAAAGCATCTGGTAAACCTGTGGCGGCTACTATGTGCATTGGGCCCGAAGGAGATCTGCATGGCATTCCCCCTGGCGAGTGTGCAGTGCGCCTGGTGAAAGCAGGTGATGATAAGATTTCTATCAGCTTGACATTAGGCTTAAAAATAACACTAAAAAATGCACACTCTTCCAGGAATAGGTTTACACCAAGGTATATTTCCTTATATGTGGTAACAGGAAAGCCGTAAGTCTACTTTGGGTATCTGTGTGCATACATGTTCATGTGTATATGAATGTGTGTGTGCAGGTGCATGTGCATGTGTGTGCACATTTGGAGACCAGAGGTCAACATCGGTGTCTTCCTCTGTCGCTCTGTACCTTATTTTTTGAAACAGGGTCTCTCATTGAACCTGGAGCTCACTGATTAACTGAATAGCTGGATTCCACTGAGGCCCCGGAATCCACCTGTCTCTCGTTCTGGTCCTTTAGCACTGGGGTTACAGGTGTGTGCCACCAGGCCCAGCTTTTTACATGGGTGCTGGGAATTCCGACTTTGACAGCCCTTGGGCAGCAAGCACTGTAACCCCAGCTGGCCTGGAACTTGCTATGTAGACCAGGCTGACCTTGAATTCACAGAGATCCACGTGCCTCTGCCTCCCAAGTGCTGGGATTAAAGGCTTGCGCCACTGCAACCTGACATATAATACTAATTTTTAAAAATATTTTATTGAATTTTTGTGGATTTCATCTTTTAAATTTTTTATTATTTTTATTTTATGTATATGAGTGTATTGCCTGCATGTATGTAAGTGCACCTGTATTTTGCAATGCCCTCAGAGGTCAGAAAAGGGTGTCAGGTCCCTTGGACCATTATTAACCACCATGTGGGTGCTGGGAACTGAACCTAGGTCTTCTGCAAGAGCAGCCAGTGCTCTTAACCATGAGCCATCTCACCAACCCCTTCATATAATACATCTTAATTATATTTATCCCTCCTTTCCATCTCACCAACCCCTTCATATAATACATCTTAATTATATTTATCCCTCCTTTCCTATCTGTACCCCCCATAGCCTGCCCACAGGACTTCGTGGATTTTGTCGTATATGTTAAGGCCTATCAATAATCCTAATTTTTGACAGAAAATATAAAATGGGGAGGGAGTAAGTTAACTGTCTTTAAAACAACCAGAGGGACTGCTGACATGGTGGTGCATGCCTTTAATCCCAGCACTCAGCAGGTCGATCTCTGTAAATTGGAGGCCAGCCTGATCTACCTAGTGAGTGAGTTCCAGCCCACCTGGGGCTACAGAGAGACCCTGTCTCAAAAAGACCAAAACAAAACAGCCAACAACAAGAAAACACAAGAGGGGCCTCCTTCATTCCCATTGGTAACTGACAGGGGTGCCGGGCCTGCAGCTAGTCTGCTTCATCATCCTGCTCAACTTTCATAGCTTGTCTGATGCCCTCACTAGATTAGCATCCACTAAGGCAGAGACTATGTTTGGCTTGACCCTGAGTACTCTGTGGTTACCACAGTGCTTAGCACATAATAGATTCTTAATAAACACCTGTCTAATAAGTCCATCTTCCAATGTTTAGTTCAAAATTTCCCTCTGTGTATCCTGACATGGTCATCCCTGCCCTTAGCAATCATATCACTTTCTAGTTAGGCCACTCATTTGGCACATCTTCAGTTGACATTTCCCCATCTGTGATGATACTGATAGGCTTCTATGATCAGATGTATTTAGAAGATGCTATGCTGAACTAAGTTGTGTGTGTATCTCAACAGAACCATTGATACATTTATGAATTTTATGTCTTTAAGAAGGGGATATAGTGAATAGCACTATCTAGCTTAATTCATCATAAAACCTTATTTTCATGGGCCAAATTTTGGGATGTTCTAGAAGAAATTATAGAGTCCATGATGTCAGGGATTGTGTCCTATACATATATTTTCCTATAACCTCTGACAAGGAGACTTACACCTAACAAGACATCCAATAAATAGCCAATATATGATTAATTCATCTATGTAATAAAAGTAGGGAAAGAAAGAGAAGCTATGACAGCTCAATATCCAAAAATGAAATGAAAAGCTCAAGATCCAGTGCTAGGGAGGCTGGGGCAGGAGGATTGCTTAGAGGCCAGCCTGAGCTACAGAGTGAGACTGTGTTTCAAATACAAAACAAAAACAACAAAAATTCCAAGTGAAGCTGTTAAGTAAACTGCTGAATGTACATTTTTAGAACCCAACAAAAAGGTCAGGATTAGAGGAAAAAAATCTAGTGTAGTTCTGGACATAAATGGTGTTGAAAGCCATAGACTGAAAAGGGGGTGTAAGTAGATATCCGGAGGTTACTCCATGGGACTCTGGGACCTGCTGGGATTGAGAAGGCAGGACCAAATCCTCGGAAGAGTAGCCAGGGAAGAAAGAGCACCACCCAGAGTGGGGCGGGGAGGCGGGTCTCAGGAGCCAGGAGGAAGGTTCTTGGTAAAGGCAGAATGCTGATGAGACCTCACTGCTGGAGTTGGCAAGACTGGGATTGTTAGTAACCTTGAGCAAAGCTATTGCCGAGGAGTGACAGGCAGTGAAGACTGACCAGAATAAGGATGAGGAGCAAGCTGCAGGCCCAGCCTGGTAAGGATTACACACTTACCTGTTGCTGAACACTAAAGCCAATGGTGTGACTTCAACTCTGCTGTCCCCGAGTCCTATATGTTGGTATATCCCTCACTGAATCCAGAAGGAATCTCTCCTGCCCTTAGCTTTGATATCTTTATATTTAGATCCAAAAAGCATAGGTCATGAGTCCATCTTTAAAAAGGCCTTTTTAGGGGCTAGAGAGATGGCTAGCATTTAATAGCACTGTCTGCTCTTGCAGATGACCTGGGTTCAATTCCCAGCACCCACATGGCAGCTAGCAATCATCCATAACTCCAGTTCCAGGGAATCTGATGCCCTCTTCTGACCACCTCAGGCACTGCATGACATGGGTACACTTACATGCATGCAGGCAATACATTCATTCATACACATAAAATTAAAAAATAATAATAAATAAAATATGTTTAAAGCCCTTTTTAGAGGTAGAAACAGCCCAGGAGTCCTTCAACACATAAATGAATAAATAAAACATGGTATACCCACAGAATGGAACATTATTCAGCCATAAAAAGGAATGCAGCTCTGATGTGTGTTACAGCAGGGATGAGCCTGCAAAGTATCAGGCTAAGTGAAATAATCTAGTCACAAAAGACAGATGTTATATATGATTTCACTTACATAAAATAGGTAGAATGGGCAATCTCACAGAGCTATAAAGCAGACTAATGGCTACCAAGGGTTAAGGGGGGGAAAGTCAGGAAATTGGAAATGGTTGTTTTAATGGGTATAGGTTTCTCTTTGGGATAATGAACAACCTTGTAAATAGTGATAATCATGGCACAACACTCTGAATGTAATTAATGCTACTGAGATGTATACGTAAAGTGATTAAAAGGGTCACTTTATCATTTATTTTACCAATTACATGTTTTACTGAAAGTGTGTGTGTGTGTGTGTATGTGTGTGTGTGTGTGTGTGTGTGGTGTATGCTCACATATGTATGCATGCGTGCCCATGTGCGTGCATGCAGACACCTGAGGAAGATATCAGGAGTCTTCCTCCATCACTTGCCATCTTTTTGTTGTTGTTCTTTTTGAGACAGGGTCTCCCTGTAGCCCTAGCTGGCCTGGATTCGCTATGGAGACCAAGCTGGCCTCAAACTCACAGAGATCTGCCTGCCTCTGCCTTCTGAGTGCTGGGATTAAAGGCATGCCCCCCCACGCCTGGCCATCATTTTTTTTTTTTTTTCTTTTTGAGACAGGGTCTCTCTCACTGAACTTGAAGCTCTCCTGTTAGACCAAACTTACTGGCCAGCAAACTCCAACCCTTAACCAAAAATTTTAAAACTCAGAAGAAAGCAAAACTATTTGAGAATTCTTCTCATTTTGAGAGGCTACAGTAATATATTGTTTCTTCAAATACTTTGGAGGAGGAAATTTCCAAGATCGTATCTAACAATTGCCATAATTAATCATCCTTGGTCCAGATACAATTAAGAATATAATGATTAGCTGGGGGTGGTGGTGCTTGCCTTTAATCCCTGCACTCAGGAAGTCCAGGCAGACCTATGAGCTGGAGGCTAGCCTAGTCTACATATTGAGTTCCAGGCTAGCACAGGCTATATGGTGAGATCCTGTTTTAAAAAAAAAGTTTTCCAATAAAATGAAGAATCTGAAGCATTCTGTTCTCATTAAATCTAACTCCATAGCAACGGATTTGAAGAAAGCTTTAAGAAGGCAGCCCTGTGTAGCTATGGGTCGGGGAGGCAGACAAATGAAAACGCCTGTCCACATGATTGATAGGCTGTTTACTAGATTAGTTACCTCAAAAGATTTTTTTTTTGAGATTTTTTTTCCAATCCACTAATCCCAGCCACAAAATTCTTTCCTGAAAAAAGATCTCTGAAAAACTTTTTCCTAATTTACTTTCTGCTATTGTGCTCAAGAAGCCTTAGTGAAATTATTAAATAGGCCTGGTGAGAGGGAACATTTATTTCAGCTCAAATGAACAGCACGATGGTAAACACAGGTGCAATCTAGCAGCTGAGTGTATTGAAAAATTATGTGCTTGCAACATAATGTCAAACACTGAAAAACTGACGGCTAAAATTTGAAGTAAAAAAAAAAAAAAACCTCTAATAATGATTTAAGAAAAAAAAGATGGACGGCCCAATGTGCGTAAATGACACTTCAATTATTCCAGACTCTTCCAAGCACTTTTCTCAGCAAACACTTTCCGCCTGCTAGTGATTGCTCTTGCTCACAGGTGAGATAGGTTTGTGGGGCATGAGAACCAAACGCTGTCCTTAATTCATCACTGAGTACTTGCTTCCTACTAGAGAGTATCGTGGAGCCTACTGGAATCCTGTGCCTTCCTCAAGCTAACATGTCCCCCTCCCCGATTTGCAGGAGCCTCCATCGTCGGTGTGAACTGTCACTTTGACCCCACCACCAGCTTACAGACTGTGAAGCTCATGAAGAAAGGTTTGGAGGCCGCAGGGTTGAAAGCTCACCTGATGAGCCAACCCTTGGCCTACCACACTCCTGACTGCAGCAAACAGGGATTTATAGATCTCCCGGAATTCCCCTTTGGTAAGACCAATCCTTTTATAAATTGTCTCAATATTTTTGCTTGAGAAATTCTGAGAGTTTTGTCATAGTAGGGAAATGGCCGCATGTGTCACCTCTTGCCCCTAGTTTCTATCCCTGCAGCCCCAACTCCCTTCATATTATTCAGTGGGTGGACAAGATGGGACCAGCTAGAGGAAACACCAATAACTATAAACATAGGTGTGGAATCAGAGGTGACAGCCAGCCAGTGCTCTGGAGTAGATGAAAAGGCTATCCTCCAGGTGGGAGTCTGCTTCTGACTCAACTCTGTTGCTGAGGTGTGTGAGCTTAGGAAAAATTTCTTCATTCCTCCAGATTGTAATGTTTTTAATCACAAAACTAAAATTAGATGACTTATCCCCAAAGCCTTTTCCCCTCTTCTGAATATTGCTCTGACACTTCAGAGCCCTTGGGGTAGGCTATACAGCAAATGCTTAATGAACAAGCCAAGTGGATGAAATTGTGAGGGAATTTTTAGAGTCTGGGCAGAGATGAAGGCTCTCTACATGCATGGAAAATAGGGGAGTGAGTCCACTTTGAGAATCAACCCTAGGGGTCAATAGGGTCCTGGTCTTCAGACTATATCCTATATTCTACGGGGATGCCGAGAGAAGATGTAAGGACTCTGGAGGAACCAGAGGAAGAATGGCAAGCCATTTGTGTTACCTTTGCTGTGTAATGTATATCTACAAAATGCAGTGGCTTAAAAAACATAAGCGTGTATGATCACAGTTTCTGTGATGTTTTTCCCTTGGGATCTCTTAAGAGGCTTCAGTCTAAATGCTGACCAGGGCCACAGGCATCCGAAGGCATGATGGGAGCTGGGGATCAACTTCCAGGCTCAGTTAGGTGACTGCTGGAAGTCATGGTCAGTTCCTCACTGTGCTGACTGGAGGCTTCAGCACCTTGGCTCATGGGCCACTCCACAGTGATGCTTCAGTGTTCTCTCATAGTGCTGGTTTCCCAAAGGGTGAGAACCCCACAGAAGAGCAAGGCAGAAGCCATGATGCTTTAGAGCCCAGCCTCTGAAGTCACCGTCCTTCTGACAAATACAACTGGTCTCACAAACCAACCCTACTATAATGAGTTAAAGGAAGGGGGGCCAGAAGGCTCAATAGCAGAGTCTAGAACTAGATGTAGAAGTAGCTAATGCTTTTCAGATCTAAGAATTGAATATTTACAACTTACTTAACTTGCTGAAATAGTTAATTTGTTGAATATTCACAACCTATATAATTTACTGAAAATTATATACTTATAGGTAACTGTTTATAATTTCTGTTTGTATGAAAGTGTTGTGTGTGCATGGTATGTGTAGTATGTGTGTGCAGATGTGATGCCTGTGGAAGCCAGAGGAGGATGTCAGATGTCCTGCTCTATCACTCCCCATGTTATTCTTTTTTTAAAAAGAAATGTATTTTATTTTTGATTATGTGTATGTGTGTGGGTACGTGCATGAGTAAGTGCAGATGCTGGTAAAGTCCAAAGAGGGTGTCGGATCCCCTGAAACTGGAGTGACAGGCAGTTGTGAGCCACCCAGCATGGGCCCAACTCGGGTCCTCATGCTTGAGCAGCAAATGCCTGTACTCACTGAGCCATCTCTCCAAACCCTTATTTTTATTTTTTTATAAAAAGAATTCAGACATAATATCTTTTATTCCAGGACTGGAACCCAGAGTTGCAACCAGATGGGATATTCAAAAATATGCCAGAGAGGCCTACAACCTGGGAGTCAGGTACATTGGCGGGTGCTGTGGATTTGAGCCCTACCACATCAGGGCGATTGCAGAGGAGCTGGCCCCAGAAAGAGGATTTTTGCCACCTGCTTCAGAGAAACACGGTAGCTGGGGAAGTGGTTTGGACATGCACACCAAACCCTGGATTAGAGCAAGGTCAGTACCGCTCAGCTACACTTGCTTCCTCATGCTTGCTTAGCTTATGAGTGTGTCCAAGTGAGGCCACTAAAGGAGTCCTGACTGGCTTTATGATGATCATGAGCCAATCCTCCTCCTCAGAGTCTCTCACAGAGCAGTTTATAAGCCATCCTTCTGAGATGATTTCTGGAGAAGGCTTTAAGAAGATAGAATGTAAATAATTTAATAGCATGAAAATGTGATTTGGGGGCTCTAGTAAAGTACTATCTATGCACTGAATACTAACATGGAATCCTGTAACTTCTAAAGAGTTGAGTATAACTTGGGGCTGAGGAAGTTCAGTGGTAGGGTGACTCCCTAGTGTGCATCAAGGTTCTGGATTTTAGTTTCAACAACATAAAATAAGAATCAAGAGTTGAATATAGCTTTGTATGAATACTTTATATTAATACTGTTTGCATCATGGGTGGCATGGTAAGTAAAACAGGCAAGGCCTTTGCCTCAGAGCTCACATTCTAGCGGGAGAATAAAGTTTTCATTCAGCACTGTGCTGGGCACTAAGAATATTATAGAAGTGGAAATCTTTGGTCTCTAGCTTAGAGATTCTCACAGGGGAAAATGGTTAAGAAAGCCACTGTACTGGAGCTGCATAGTAAGCACACGCTTTAATGCCAGCACTCAGGAAATAGAGGGAGGAAGAACAGGAGTTCAAGATCAGCCTCAGCTACATAGTAAGCTTGAGTCCAACCTGGGTTACATGGGACACTGTCTCAGGAAAAACAAAAAGAGAGAAACCAACAACAAAAAAATAAAGTCAATGTACTATACTGTGGTAGATTAGTCGAAGCAGAGATCAAAAGGTTAGAAGAGAAGAGGCTGTCTCTGCCTACTAGAAAAATATCTTAGAAGAAGGGCTTTTGAAAGCTGGATTTTAAGTAGGATTCTACCAGGTAGAAAATAAACGGGGTGAAGGCTAGGCACTCTAAGCAGAGGGATCTGTTCCCCTACATTCAGCAAACACTGAACACAACGATCTGTCAGATATAGTTGTAGATGCTGAAGTATCAAGGCACAGCCCTGTCTCCAGAGTTAACAACCTAGCAGACAGGGAAATAAGGAAGTGCAAATAATATAAGTTCAAGAACAAAGATATACATAGCAACCTAGGTTCTGAGCTGATGGTCCACAGAACCAAAGGCAGAAGGGGGCTAAGGAAGCTATGGTTGGAGCTGAATTTTGAAGGATGAATTACCTTACCTGACAAAAAAAGCATCCTGGTGGGAGGCACTGAGAGGTGGAAAGAAAATGGGGTATTAAGAAAGTAGAAGTCTTCTTGAAGTCCCTCAAATTAAGGTAAAGAATAAGAACAAATCATTCTGGAAGAACACAAAGGAAAATAGCTTTAGATACTTAAGTGACAATAGAATTTATTCTCATAATTGTTTTAATAGCTTTTGTATAATCCTCATCGCTATTATGAGATACAAAATGTATTTATCAAATCTGTAATCATTATGCCAAAAAATCTGAATTACTGTAATATTTTGTATATTGTTAAAACTGTAACTTTAATTGTAAAAAAAAATTTTAAAAAAAATAATAATAATTTGCTAAAAAAAAAAAAAAAAAAAAAAAAAGAAAGTAGAAGTCTCAGGGCCGGGTGTGGTGGTGCACGCCTTTAATCCTAGCACTCGGGAGGCAGAAGCAGGCAGATCGCTGTGAGTTCAAGGTCAGCCTGGCCTACATAGTGAGTTCCAGGACAGCTGGGGCTACAGGGAGACCCGGTCTCAAAAAAGACCAAAAAAAATGTAGACGTCTGAAACTAGAGGAGATAGGGTTGCATAGACAGCATACTTCAGAGGTGGGGAGGGGGGCTCCTTTATGGCTCATGCTTTTGCTGATGTATGACCTCATCCCAGAAGCAATGGGAAGGCCAGGAGGGCTACAGGCAGCCCGGGACAAGGTTAGATTTTCAAGTTAGCAAATGTACAACCACATGTAGAAGTCTTCTAGACAGGCTACCAGACATGATGAGGCCAGGAGCAGAAGGAGATGGTGGAAGTAGACAGAAGGATGGAAGCAGAATCCACAGTCACAGGAGCCAGTGCTTCTCCAGACTAACATTTCAATGTGGATGGAGGGAGAGGGAGATAAGAGAGGAAAATAGCGGGTGAATGTGAGCCAAGGATATCACGTACACGTACGGAAATGCCACAATGAAGCACGTTATTTTCTTAATTTTATTTATATTTTACATATATGAGGGTTTTGCCTGCATGTATTTAAAGTGCACCAAGTGCATGCCTAGTGCTCGGAGAGGCCAGAAGAGTCAGGTACCCTAGAACTACAATTATGGGTGTGTTAGCTGCCATGTGAGTACTGGAGACTAAACCCAGGTCCTCTACAAGAGCAGTCAGTGCTTTTAACTGCTGAGCCATCTCTCCAGTTCCCAAAACCCATTATTTTTCATAATTAATATATTCTAATAAAACAATAGCAGTAAAAAAGGTCAACCGAATTAGTTTCAGACTATGAGGCACTAGTTGTGTAAAGAAAGGTTATATGAAGATAGAAAATATTCTGATTCTAAATTTTAAGCTCTTAATTTCTATGCTTGGATTCAAAGAAGACCTACAGAGTAAAGGAATGCAAAGGCCTTAGTCTGGATTAATACACACCTTTGTGGACATACTTGTGAGGACTAACGATGGCCCGACAGTGTATTTTACTAGGATACTAGGGCAGCCTGACGTGTCTTTTGTCTCCATAGAGCCAGGAAGGAATACTGGCAGAATCTTCGGATAGCTTCTGGCAGGCCATACAATCCTTCGATGTCCAAGCCAGATGCCTGGGGAGTGACCAAAGGAACGGCTGAGCTGATGCAGCAAAAGGAAGCCACGACTGAGCAGCAGCTGAGAGAGCTCTTTGAAAAACAAAAATTCAGATCTGCAGAGTAGCCACAGGGCAACTATTTGGGGTGAATTCCTCTCTGTCTGGGCTATAGTATGCACAAAGACAGTAAAGGTGGCTAAGAGCCAATGTGTGTTAACGCCAGCGTACACCTATGATTGGTATTAGGAACTGGCATTATGATTAGTATTTAGCTAAACAAAATATAATCACAAATAGCACTTGACATTTCTGAAAGTATAATTTAGAAGTTTACTTAGAAGTAAAAAAGAAAAGCCTAGTAAATCTAAAACAGGTTTCCTAAGCACCCATCATGTGTAAGGTATTACAGAAATCAATTGTAGCATAGAAAGCACTATTCAGATGTGAGTCCCACTTCAAGAAGTTTGTAGGTTTGGGAAGAGGATAGGACATGAACTGCCATAAATGACACAGCAACCAGACAGGGACTGCATCACAAATGACACAGAAACCCACTCTTTCTAAGGTGTTGCTAGCAGTGGCTCCCAAGTCTTTTGAGCATGACTGCTATTGAGAAATATGTAACATCCCTGTAGAAAATGACACATAACCATGGAGATGAAATGAGGGATCCATTATGGTATTTTCTGTTCTCTTCCATTTCATTAATAAAAACGTGCTGGTTGAACATCTTCAAGTTGAGTTTTGTGGCCCATTAATGATTTCGATCCACAATTTGAAAAACATTGCTGGGGCTGGAGAGATGGCTCAGCGGTTAAGAAAACTCACTGTTCTTGCAGAAGACCCAGGTTCGAATCCCAGCACCCACATGACAGCTAACAACTGTCCATAACTCCAGTTCCAGGGGATCCAACAGTCTCTTCTGTCCTCCTCGGGCATTGCATGACACTGGTGCACTTACCTACATGCAGGCAATTCACACATACACATAAAATAAAAATAATAAATAAAATATTTTTAAAAAGAAAACATTGCTGTGAAATACTTCAGATAAGTGAAGCATCGAAAGTAAATGTATTCTTATTGAAAAGCAGTATTATGTGACTTTATTAAACATCCAGAGTGCAGAGTCTTGTTCTGAGTGCTCCAGATTTATCTCATTCCCTGACTCATTTCTACCACCAAGAAACACCTAGAGCACTGAGAAGGAAAACTTGGAAGGTTTCCCCCTCTATGCTGCTCAAAATGAGACCAATTCAGAAGCCTCAGTCAGCCAAGTTGTGGAACAGTGAGTTTGTATCACTTTGATATTTATATATATATATAATAAAAAATAGAGATTCTACAAACATTAGGCAGGATTCCTAGACTGAAAACTAATATTTATTCCTATGACAGGCCAAGCCTGAAGATGCAAGACTATTAGAATAAATATGGCTATCCTTGATGTATTAGGAAATAGTTCGTAGCCAGATGTGGTGGCACAGACTTGGGTCTCAGTTACTTAGGAGACTGAGGCAGGTGGTCACTTGAGTCTAGGAGTTCAGTGCCAGCCTTGACAACATGCGGAGACTCTGTCTTAGAAAAGAGTATGTACCACTTCCCAAACACTTCTAGATAGCTATTTTGAAACTAACTTTTTTTATTGTCTGAGATCTCATACACGCATAAAAGCATATTTTGATGAAATCCATGCTTCCCCATTCGCACTGCTCCAACTCCCCCCATCACTTTGACCTCCCAAATTAATGTGCTCTTTATTAAAACCCACCAAGTCCACTTAGTGCTGCTAGTATGCACATGGGTGTAGGGCCATCTGTGGGAGCATGGGTAGCCTATCAGGAGCCATAACACTGGAGAAATTGACTCTCCCCAGCAGCTATCAATTGCCCATAGATGCTCAGCTAGGGGTAGAACTTCATGATTCCTTCCCCCATCCATGTTGGGAGTTTTAGCTGGTTTGATCTTGTTCAGATCTTGTGGATGCAGTCACAGCCACTGTGAATTCATTTGTGCAAAGATTCTGCCATGTCTGAAAACAGTTTCCCAGCAGTCATCCATTGCCTCTTGTTCTTAACAATCCTTCTGCCCTCTCTTCTGTGATGATCCCTGAGCCTGGGGGAGAGGGAGTGAGATATACATGTTCCATTTAGGGCTCAGCACACCACTGTCCAATCAGAACATGGTTGGTTACATACATTCATGCCACTGTTGCACCAGTGGGCATGTCTTGCCAAGCCAGTTGTTATTGTAGTTCACAGGAAACTAACTTTTTTCATCTATTAAAGAGCAGTGACACTCTCCCTCTCCTAGCAGACATCAACTGCATGCTTAAATGCATGGCCCTCACCACACATCCACTATTTCACATGGATGCTGGCATACTAAAGAAGGTAGCAGTATATAAAGGGGGAAATTCCCAGAATCTTTGGGGTGTTAATCCACTGCTCCCCCGTACACAGAAGGAGCTAAGGCAGCACATGTCTTGGAGGAGACCAGAAAACAGTGAACCCCACTTGCTTTCCTTTATAAGATGGTCTCTTCTGTTTCTCTTATATTCTCAAGAAAATTCAATATTTAATACTTTTTTATAGATGATAGAAACTCTCAGACTTCCTGTTGTATTACTCTGAAAAATGTATATCCCTTTAATGTTCTTTCCAGAACTTTATTACCAAGCAAAATATTATAACCTTTCATCATTCTTATGTCCTTTGGTTTAAAAAATACTTTCATCAGAAAGAACAATTATATTGAAGCTATTCTTG
Source organism: Nannospalax galili (assembly GCF_000622305.1). NCBI lineage: Eukaryota > Metazoa > Chordata > Mammalia > Rodentia > Spalacidae > Nannospalax > Nannospalax galili. The sequence goes on along the minus strand of NW_008355775.1, from coordinate 6,488,660 downwards.
AATTGAGCTAAATATCAATAGTGTCTCCTAAAGCTAGGTTTCTTGGTAGTATGAAAATCTTTTTGAAGTTCAAGCCCTCCTCCAAGCACACACTGTTTCCAGAAATCCTGTCCATTAAAAGGGAAGGCTCGTGGCCCACACCTTTAATCCCAGCACTCGGGAATCAGAGGCAGGCAGATCTCTGTGAGTTCACGGCCAGCCTGGTCCACATAGTGAGTTCCAGGCCAGCTGGGGCTACTGGGAGACCCTGTCTCAAAAAAAAAAAAAAAAAAAAAAAAAGAGAGAGAGAGAGAAGGCTCAATTAATGGCTAAGAGTTTATGTTAAATAGATGCTTCTTACCAGTAATTTTTTGTGTGTGTGGAAAAAAGCCTAAGGGAGCTTAGATATTAAAGTCCAAACTCTCCTTTTTAAGGACGAGATTACTAAAGCAGGATGCCAAGTTAGGATAGTCCAAAACTGCCAAGAAAGATGGCGTTAGCTTAGCCTCTTAGTGGAACCGGAACAGATGGTTCATGAAGCTAAAGCATCCCCCTCAGGCCAGGAAATAAAATTAAAATCCTGGCGTTACTCAACGTCAGCATAAACTCATGGAATAAGCTTTTCAGATTACAGCCTGACATTTCTTCACATTTGAGCAAAACACCTTTGCATAAAACAGCCAAGCAAATGGTCTGGAGGACTGGACCAGACGGATCAAAAACTTCAGTTCCCAACGTCTCCAGATGGGGGCAACAGCTCGCCAGCAGGGAATACCTGAAGAGCCCTGGTTTTGCTTTGAACTGCTGTTTATTTTATCAGGGTAGACTCGTGTTACTTGGCAGAAGTATCTGTACTCCTTTTGGTTTTGGTCAGTTTTTTTCAGCCTGAAGACATGTGAATCTTTGAATCACATCCAGGACAGCTCATGCAGCAAGAAAAGCCTTATATGTCCCCAAATAGATTCCCTAGAATTCTCCCCTGCTGTGAGCAGGCTGATGTGTTTGTCAATATTACAAATTGTTTTCCCAAAGAGCCACCCATTTCTCAACAACATGCCTTCCAGCCAGCCTGGAACTTCCCACATATTGCTTACTGGGTCAACACCCCTGAATCTGAGACAATAAAGAAGGAAAAAGTCAATTTGAGGGGAGAAAAATAGAAGCACCCCACAAGCTACTTCTGGAGTAAATAGGCATGCTCATACGTTAAAGAGCTGCAGATGTAAAGGCTCAGTGTTTCTCAACATCTTCATAATGAATGATTTGAATCTGTCCAAAACACCGAGGACATCCAAGTGCAAAGATTAATCACAAATGGTGACAGGAAAGGTCGGGTCACCAGGCAAAATTTGTAGGTGTGTGGTGAGGGAAAGTACTAGTCCAAAAATGTTTCCTGATTTTTCCAGTAGCTGGAGGCACTCAGCTGGCCTTAGAGAGATGAAAAATTAAGGGGATAGACAGTGAGAGTGACAGATGCCATCACTGGTGCTGCGTGAGCCTCAGAAATAATGCCAAAGAGTCAAATACAGTAAAACTGTGGAGAGAGAGTCCAAAATCTCACCAGGATTCCTAGAAGAACTATATTTTACCTGATACTATCTATTCTCTTACGAGAGCTCAAGTCTGAAGATACTAGACAAGGCCTTAGAATGAAACCTGAGCCCCTTAAAATGTTAGGAAAGAGTTCACACTGCTTTCTAAATGCATGGATTGTTAAACTGTTCTAAAACTGAGATTTTTTCCCCCCAGCTATTAAACAGAAAGAGCATGCTGAGTTCACTCAGTGCTGCAGCCTGTGATCCCAGCCCTAGGAGGCAGAAGCAGAAGGATCATGAGTGTGAGGCCAGCCTGGTCTACATATCAAGACAATGTCTCAAAAACAAAGAAGAGGGAGGAGGAGGAGGAGGAGGAGGAGGAGGAGGAGGAGGAGAAGGAGAAGGAGAGACAAGAGAGAGATAGAGACAGAGACTGAGAGAGAGAGAGAGAATATTTTTTATTAAAACGACAAACAAAACAACCGGGCTCGCTGGTCCATTCCCTTAATCCCAGCATGCTGGAAACAGAGGCCAGTGAGATAAGAGGCCAGCCTGATCGAAGAGGAGGAGGAGGAGGAAGAGGAGGAGGAGGAGGAAGAGGAGAAACGGGAGGAAGAGGAGGAGGAGGGGGAAGAGGAAGAGGAGCAGGGGAAGAGGAGGGGAGGAGGAGGGGGGGAGGAGGAGAGGAGGAGAAACAGGAGGTAGAGGAAGAGGAGGAGGAGGAGAAACGGGAGGAAGAAGAGGAGGAGGGGGAAGAGGAGGGGGAGAGGGAGGAGGAGGGTGAGGAGGAGCTTGCTTGGTTATATTTGGTTCTTATTTTAGTTTTATAGTTTGCCATAAATTTGATTAATTTATATGCCATTAAATCAAACTCATGGATAATTTTAATGTGTGACAGTCTACAATTACTCTTTTTTTTTTTCCCAGAAAGGTTTATTTTCGTTCACAGTTTGAGGACACACATCGTGGCAAGGAAGGCACAGCAGCCTTAATGTCGGGCAACTGGTCACACTGCTTACTCAAGGTGCAGAGAGAGATGAACAATCTACATTTACTCTTAAATTTATATTTCTTGTGTATGAACTTTCGAATGAAGTATTTAGCTTACTTTTAACAAAAATATATTTCTCCAAATGCCCAAAATATCTTTAGCACTCACCAGTTACAAGCAAATTATCAGGATGCCATTTATAGATCACATAAATGTTTGTCTTTTTAAGAAGGTTCAGTAGGACCTCTGCACAGCCCTGTTCTATGCCTATTTGTTCTAATTTACCACATGGCCTTGAAAGGAAACGTTGGATATCCTATAAAAATAGCTCAAACCTTTCTCCAGCTCAGCCTGGCCACTCTTCCAATTATTTTTGACTTAATGAGATTTTACTATTCTTCTGAAAGGTTGATGTCACAAACATCTGAACCAGCTTGGTGGGATTCAGCCATTTCTCAAAAACACCAAGGCAACTCTTCTGGAAAGTAATGAATATCTTTAGAATTGGATGTTCGGGGCGCCAGTTCTGGCTTTACCCCTCCCTCATTGTGAGATTTTGAATAAGTCACCTTGCTTTTCTGGACTTCACTCTCCTCTGTGAAATGACAAACCTCTGACACTTTGTAAGGAGTGTTACAACTTTCTTCCTAATTTGATGATACTAATAAATAGCAGCCTCATCATTGTCAATATTTATCAAGTGCCACTTGGTGGTGCTTTCAGCAGACTTAGTTGTTAATTATTCCCCTGGCTAAACAGACATCAGACTAAAACAAATGGCATGGTTCAGGGGGCAGGACAGGCTTAGCCTGGTACTGAAAAATGAAAATGTCAACCCCCCAGTTACCATTTTCTAGGGAGGTTTAGGGCTGTGGTTTTTCAGAGTATTGCTGTTTCTGTTTTCAGGGTTGGGAGTTCTTTGTAAGTTTACATAAGCCATGGAAGTTCTAGAAACTGTCACGTGGATAATTCTTGTTTTAGAGTACTTTGTATACCTAGGAAAGGACAGAACAGTCTTCTTGCAATTTGGGAAGCAGATGAAAGTTTGGGAACTAGAAGCTTGAGAATTTTTTCCTTCCATGGAAGCTATTCTCAGCAGTGTGATGATTCCCAGAGTTATGTCTCCAGCCTGGACCATTCCCAAGAATGTAAGCACATGACATCAGTTTAGCCTGTAGACCCAAGCCAGCAGTTCCTGCCCGGGCCCCACACCCCTTCTCATGTCTATCCAGACAGGATGCCCACGTCTGGACCGAGTCCCATATGACTTTTGGTTGTCAGAGGTGCCATCCTCAAAACTCTCTAATGGAACTGTCCAGTGCCAGCTGAACCTTTTGGGAAAGGCAGGCCCTAGGCTGAACAGATGGTACAGGACCAGTCCTGGTTTCTTCCCTTCTGTGCTTACTGACCCTCTACACCCCATTTCCATGTCCCTCATCTTCACCTTACTCTCTCAGTGCCCTAAGAAGCCCTGGGGTTCATGTAGGTCTGGGGCCTAGGAGGGGGCCTCAGTGACCAGATGATTCTCATTATCAGGCAGGTATTCCTGTCACCAGGTCTAATGAGAATGCACTATCTAGTACGGTACGTTGACTTGGGGTGACTCATGTCAGACACAGACAAGGTCAGCAGTCCTATCAAGTGCTAGGATTAGAGGTACATGTCCAGCAGTGTTTCCTTATTTATTATAAAATGTTTTAAGTGACAGAAATGGTAAGCCTGGCATAGTGGCAGAGGCAGGCAGATTTTTGTGAGATTGAGGTCAGCCTGGTGTACATAGCAAGGAGTTCCAGGCCAGCTGGGGATACAAGGAGATTCTGTCTCAAAAACCAAAACCAAAGAAACAAATAAATAAGAAAACAAAAGTCTTTGGGTCCAGTAAGAAATCTGAATGTATGAAACAGCTCAGTATGAATTCAAAGGTGGGAACGAGGGACCTAGAGACAGCAGGCTCTGGATTAGCAATCAAACTTAATCATTTCCCCAAAGTCAGGTGGGAGCTCAACAAAATGAGCCAGAGTTCAACTAGTTTGCGACCTCTGCACAGCAAAGGCCAAGTCCTGGGTCCCAAATAATTTACTCCATTCTTTAAAACAATTACACAGAAATCCCCAACTACTCAGAAACCAAACCTCAGAAATACTGAAGCCCATGGTGATGCCCAGACCCTTTCTGTTTCAGTTCATTTCATGACAGACTGTTCATTTTCCTACCTTCTCCCAAACTCCCCATAACAGAAAAGGTTGGTTACAGCTCCTCTAAGCTCTACCTGCAACTTCCCACCCTGTCTCCCTTCCCTTCTCCTTTGAGGCTTGTGCCCAAAACTCCCACAATCTTCCTGTCTTGTTCTTTCCCCTTCTTCCTCCATCACAGTCAGTGAAGCCTGACCACCTCCTTCCAAGATCCCCCGCTCATGGACATCATCCCAGGAAAGTATAACCGCCCATGAAGGTGACCCAGCCCACTGCTCCGTCCCTCCCCAGTTTGCTTCAACAGCTCTTCCTGATAAGCCACCCTTGAAACTTGTGATCACTTTCCATTCTGACACTCCACACTCAGAGGCAGCCTCCCTTCTGCATGCAGACCCCAAGTCCTCCTACAATATCCAGGATCTCCCATACTCTGCCCTTTCAGCCTTTTTCTTATCTACAGCTATGGTTTGCCATCTTAGCTAAGTGTTAGTCACCTGGGGAGCTTCTGTGACTCAGGGTGAGGGCCCTGCCTTCGTTACATCACATGCTCTAAGGATTCAACCTCAGCACCTGGAAGCTCCCCAGGTAATTTCCTTGAGCAGACAAGGTGGAGGACCACACAGTGCCCTGGCACTCTGCAGCTGAACCCCAGGTTTCCTCATTGAACACCTCCCCATTCGCACCTTCACGTCCTCTCTCTCTTCTCTGCCATGTATTCCCCCAAACGCCCCAATCTTGGAGCAATCCCAGCCACAGTACATTTTGATTCCTACATGAAAGACACAGAGCTCTGCTGAAATATGCCAACTTTCAGTGGAGGGTAGGTCTTAGCTAAGGTGCTATCTGGTGGAATTTAAAGAATACCAGGAAGTGACTGTGACCCACCAGCCTACTAAGTGCTGATGGAGGAGGAAGAGCTAGGAATCTAACTTGAAGTTTTAAAATGAATCAGGAAAATCTGATTAACAGTTTGAATTAGATATCCATTCCTGATCCAATCAATCAACTACGACTAGAGGTGGGCAGGGCATGTAGCATAAGAACGGCTAACTGGAAGTCAATGAGGGAAGCAGGTTGAAAAGACAGAGACATAATGAGCAAGGCAGACCATGCAGTGGTTATTTTCCATAACCTGCTCTTTTTCCTCACGGAGTACAGGGAAATGTGAAAATCCTGAGCTCCAGGGTAGGAAGGGTTAAGTTAACCTGTAGGGTTAAAGGACACTACGGTGGGGAAGAAGAAATGGATGAGCCAGACACAGAGAACAAGAACACAGAGGTACTCCTACCAAGATCATTCATTCCTGTTCAACAGTCTTCCTTCTGCAACTTCCATGATTTAATCTGCAGCTTGCAGAGTTCCAGAGAAATCATCTTTGACTAGTATATTACCAGAGCAGCATATTACTGTGTTAGAAGAAAAGAACAACAATGCAGCCGTGGTAGAATATCTGAGGAATGTGGAGAAGGTTAAGAAAGCTAAAGATAATTGGGGGAAAACTACAAACATCTTAAAGGTATATGATAAGAAACTGGAACTCTATCTGTCAAATCTTCTGCCTGGAAAACAAAGATGATACATAGCACCATCATGAAACATAGGTGTTATTACAGAAAAGTGTCTCCAGGTGATTGCCCAGGGGTATTCACCTGTCGAAAGCATATGACTGTCAGGATGAATCAGAGCTGGGTAAATTAACCAGCAAGTACATTGTAGGCAGAAATATGTTTTACTGAGAGACAGTAGCCTTGAATTTGTAGGCAGGAGTGGGCGTGCAGAGAATGAAAAACAGAGCTAGGAAAGAACAAAACAAATTCTTAATTCTTCTCTTCCACAGTGCGTACAATTTAGTAGCTGGGCTTAAGTTTTCAAACAGGATAAAAGATGATCGATAACAACATCAACTAAAGGATCAATGTAACCTAGAGAATGGCTTACAGATTCCTCGCACATGAAGAAAAGTGTAATGAAAACTCGTAATGCTTATTCTACAGGAAGCTCGAGCACATATTTCCTCAAGCATCTCAGGATTACATTCATGGAACCGGGTAGAGTGATTTGTTGACAAGCCTGCTCTACACTTCCTAGGTTTCATTTGTTTCCAAATTGTGCTGGGCATGGTGGTGCATGCTTTTAATCCAGCAGAGGCAGGCGAATCTCTGGGAGATCGGGGACAGCCTGGTCTACATAGTGAGTTCCAGGTCAGCTGTGGCTGCAGAGAGACCCTGTCTCAAAAAGACAAAAAAAAGTTTCCAAATTGTAATAACCCAAATACCCTATTTAATGATTAAGAATAAGGAATAGGATCTAGGTCAGGTGTGGTAGCACACACCTGTAATACCAACACGTGGAAGGCTGAGGCAGGAAGATCAGGAGTTTGAGGCCAGCCTAGGATAAATGAAGCCCTGTCTCAGAAAGAAGAACATGAATATAATATATTCAAAGCTTAGCTGATGCTTTTAAACAGGATGTGTAACACTGCTGTGTGACCAGGCCCACAGTCTCTGACGTCATTTCTTCTCTTACATACTCCCAGTACCACCCTATAGGTGTTATGCTTGAAGGGTGAGATCAGAGACAGAGACAGGAAGAGAGGCAAACAGAAGGCGATCCCAAGGAAGACTCTGGAAACCTAGAACTTGAAGCATTCACCTTGGAAAGTTGAAAAAGTGCCCCTTTGACCCAACCCACCAACCCCAAATGATGTAGAAAAAATGTTCTTGCAATAATGTATCTTGGACAGTCTTTGCAACTCTGATCTCAGCAAGACACTAAAGCATTGGTCTCTCACTTCCCCGTTGAGAATCTTCAAAGATGTGAAATGCTTTTCCTACTAGATCATTCTAGGAAAACTTCAGATTTCCTGGAACTATTTTGTATAATTTATAAAGAGCCACAATAATTCACACACCACAGACTCTACTAATAAAAAAGATGGGAAAATATTTGAATACACAGAAAGCTTTCTGACAGGGAGATTTATGACTCCTTTGAATAGTACAAGAGAAAGAAATGTGTTGGAAGATATGTAGCAATATAATGAATCACATATTGTAAATGGAACTATGCTTGTGAGAATAACTTGCCAACCATGTCCTACCTTTTGTGTACAAATGTAATGGATCATTAAAATATGTGTTGCTTCCTGTTGTTTGCTCATTCATTTCTTGACTCAATAACATTCATGGAGTATCTGTTCCTATGTACTGACACTGTTGCAGATGCTGGGGTGGAAAGAGAAAAACAAGGCTAATAATAACATCACTTCCTGAGTGCTTATTACATGGCTGTCTCCTAGAGCCCTGCAGCAAGAGTATGAGTGACAGATTTTTCCATTTTCCAGAAGAAGAAACTGAGGCTTGCATAAAGCCACATAAGCTGAAAGGGTGCAGCAGAAGTCAAGCTAAAAATGGCCCAACATCTGCTGTTCTGAGTTTATGTACACCTTCCTTTAATAATGATTGCTAGGATCCCATAGACTCCCAAACATTACAGGCTATTGCCATTGCTCTTGGTTACCCACCAGAATTTTATGGTAAGACCCTATTGCTTGATGGCAAGACACCACATACTTAACTCATAGAACACTGAGTAAACAAGCTGGTACTGACCTGGAAGCTTCATCCTCTACTGGCTGGCTTTCATAGTGCTAGAAGGTGCTATGCATGCACTGGGGTGAAAAAATAATCATTAGTCTTAGTCAGTTGTGAATCCTGCTAGCTACCATGACCAGCCTGGCAAGATATGCCCACTGATGCAATAGTGGTATAAATATTATAAGAATAAACAACCATTTTCTGTTGTTTTAAGGCCTGCTCCACAGACAGAACTCATCATACCTAGCACCATTAACAGGGCCAAGTTTAAAATTAATTTGAAGATCTCTAGCTGCCAATATGTTCTTGGCACATACTAGACTTGATAAATATTTGCTAAATAAAACATTTAGCTGAATTGAAAACTGAAAATATTTTCTAACTTTAATAATTAAATGGTATAAATTGAAAATATTGAGTTAAATCATTGAATACATTGAAAATATTTGCTAAATGAAAAATAAGTCATCAAATCACCAAATAGTTTAATTTCACTTTAATTTTATAAACATATGTTGCCTACTTATTCTATTTGCTGAATATGATCTTGAAGAATCTTACTGTTAACCAATTGCTTATAAATATCATGTTGGTTACCCTTGATAGCCTCACTCCAATTATCAAGCCTGAAGCTCTTGAATAAATAGGACCCAGAATAAGCCTCATATTCTTTTTTTTAAATTTACTTATATATTTTTATGTGTTTGAATGTTTTGCCTGCATGTATGCAAGTGTACCACATGTGTGCAAGCTCACAGAGGCCAGAAGAAGGCATCAGATCCCTTGGAATTGGAATTACAGATGGTTATTAGCTGTCATGAGGGCGCTGGAAACTGAACCAGGTCCTCTCCCAGTGCTCTCGGCCTCAGCCATTTCTCCATCCCCATAAGCCTTGTATTCGAAAAATGTGTGCTAGATCATTCCAGGACTCAAAACTCCTTTTCCTCCATGGATTATTCATAGCTTGGTCTTGACTGAAGTTGCTGAAGCTTTACAAGCTAATTGGCCTGGGGTGTTTTGCTTATGTATGTAATTTTTAAAATGCTAAGATATGTAAGAACAAAAGGTTAGAGGAGAAGTGTGCCTGGGTCTCATCCCATGTCTGCCGTGGCCCATGGTATGACCATTGAAGAACACAGCTCTGTGCTTGATTTCAAAAAGCCTCAGAATGCATGGTTTTCCAGCTAAGGCTGGGACTTTCCTTTGGGGTCCTAGAGAGAGTCATTTAATCATTTCCATTTGGGAAGGATTTTTCCTACTATTAATCTGCTTGAAAACTCACCCATGGTCCAGGTGTTGTGTGGGTCTTCCTGGCCTCCTTGCCATTAAAACCAAAACAAAATGAGACACATTTTCTACCCCTTCCAATTTTCTGATATGTAAAATCTGAGTTGTCCTGAGATGTAAAATTCTCTGGGATCTAAAACACATGGAGAATCCTGAACACTAACACTGGTGCTGAGAAAAAAAATGACTTTAATGATTAGTAAATAATCTTCCAAGTCAGGTGGCCCCCATTTTCCATCCATATAATTGAAGTAGGACATGCTAGCTGGCAGAGCATTAAGTCTTATCAATATATCATTGCATGATTTTTTAAGTAAAATTTGGAAGGAGTTCAGAGAATTGAATGATGTTGCTATAACAAAATCTTCCTTTCCCATCTGATTATTTGTGTGAGCAAGGTTTCTGAGAACTGGAATCTCTGAAGTAATAGATTGGAAGAAAACTGATGCTTGGCTCTATCTCATTCTAGTAGATGAATTGAAGTGGGAAATTTCCCAGATGGATCCCAAGAAGATCTTTCCCCATCGATCCAGATGACAGACAGACAGTTGCGGATGTATTTGATGCCCAATCAGAGGCCCACATCACAGACCTGCTTGAAGAGGTATGTGACCCCCATGAAGGAGTGTGGGGAATAAAGAGATCCTTCCTCCCACCACAGGAACTACTTGTGTTTTGTGGACTGGAATGGAGAATGCAGTGTACTGGACCCATGGATCATCTGAATTAAGAAGTCAGCTGCATCATCAAGGTCCCATATGAGAGCACTGTGGAGGAATACAAGGATCAACTTACTGGATTCTTTTCCCTAGAGGCTGTCAATGTCAAACACAAACTTTGCAGAAAGCAAACAGACCTTTGAGGCCATGCCCTGTACATATCTCACGATGGGCTATGAATCACTGGAGCAGCCCAGATGGGCATGGTAGGCCACCCCCAGGAGGGTAGATTATGAAAATGAACTAAAAATATCTGAAGCCGAAAGTGAAAAAAAATGAACTTGAAAATATGCAAGGATACCAATTGCTTTGTTTTTCAATTATTTGGGGGGACTCAGTGCAAGAACTTTTGAAAGATCTGAGGTTCATGCATGTTAAGACTATGTGGCTTTATTGTTTCAAAACTTTTAGTGAAAGAAAACAATATACTGTACCATCAGGTACAAACTTCTGTTTCAGAAAATTATCCTATTAGCACAATTAATGCTTACAACATTTACAGAATATGCAACCAAGTTTAATTAAACTGACTCTTGGGGGTAAAAATCAACATTCATAAATTCTAAGAACAAATTCCTGAGATTGACATTAAATTCTGTTTAACATTCATTGACTCATCCAACAAATTATTGTGCCTCTCCCCTGTGCCAACCCCATAGTTCTCTCTGGAGCTAGGGGAAGGCAGTATGTAAACAGGTAAGCCTGCAACTAAAACAAGTATTGGGGAAAATAAGAACCATATAAAGTGGTAGCAAGTAACTGAGGAGTGGAGACAGACTAGGATCACCTGAAAGCTAATAAAACGCTCAATTCAGAGCTCTTCTTCCATTTTCACAGGCCCCTCCTGAAGCCCTAGGAGGGACACTAGAGCCCTGGACTGAAGACATGTATGTATACATATATGCCACACAGATAGACACTATACATACAACAAATCCCCATACAGATATACCTTACCTCATGCACACCAGACAGATATATCCTACCTCACCACATAAATACACACACACACACTCCACAGATACACCCCACCACATACACACACTTCCACAGATGTACCCCACCATATATCACAAAGTGAAACATCCCCAAATCTCAAAGCTAATATGAAAAAAACTTGATATTCCTTAAATACTAAAAATTTGCATGACATTACTAACAATGAACAATAAAACCAAAGAGATTATTGTCTTTTTTATTTATTAAATAGAAAATATCATACAATCATTGTCATATGAGGAGGCAATCAAAGAGGATGTAGTCAGAATTGTAGGGTAAACAAAAATGTATGTGGTAAGTAATCAATAAAAATATGTATTGTTTTTCTGGCTTGCCTAATAGCTGGAGTGTTTATCAGTTTTTTGACTTTGTCTTCTGTTGCCATTTTCTTATTCTAACTAGATAGTTGCTTTTATATAAATTTTCTATCCATAATTTTATGTTCTTTTTCTTCCACCTCCACAAAACCTATAGGTTCCTGAGTGGTGGAGCTACTTTAGTGGAAGGAGCTGAAAAGTCCTTCCTGAGTTGCTAACCTCAATAAAGAGAACGTTCCAGGAAGAGATCACCGGTGTTAGGCTCTGAAGGGCAAAGTCCTGTGTGGCAGAAAAGACAACAGGCAGCTAGCTACTTGGGGCGAGGCCACCATGAAGTCTGGGTCTCATTCTAAACACAACCATATGCTCGTCGAATCCATACTTAAACATAGCAACAACCATATAAAAATGTGAAGTATTGAAAATAGCCTAAAGTCCTAACACGTAATATTGAAGTCTTTATGAATTTCCATTCATAAGAGCATTAAATCATTGCTTTTTGTGGAAAAGTTACTACTCCTTAAAGTTTTAAAAGAAAAGTGAAATCAGGGAGGTGGTATACCTAGCTTCAGGAGGCTGAGGCAAGAGTCTCTAGTTCTGGGCCAACCTTGGGTACATAGCAAGCCCCTGTTTCAAAACACACACAAAAAAATCAACAATACACAACAGAGAAAGAATAAGTCACTTCAATTTGAGCTACATATCAAGATTCTGTTTCAAAACAAGTTAGAATAGAGCTGGGCCTGACCGTGCATGCCTGCAGTCCCAGGACTTGGAAGGCAGACCCAGGCAGATCTCTGTGAGATGGCAGCAAGCCTTATCTATACAGTGAATTCTAGGCCAGCTGGGGCTGCAGGGAGACCCTGTCTCAAAAAGATTTTTTTAAAAAAAATCAGAATAACATGGTGTTTAACAAAGTAAAATAAGAGTTAATTTGCCTTAACAACTTTTTTCACAAAATAACAAAAATACCCAATTTGTGTAAAATATGAATTATGAGACAACAGAATTAACAATATACCTTTCAAGTAAATCTGAGTATACTAAACCCACACGCTAATGACTAACCAAGATCAGCACACCCAGGATGCTTCCTTACAATGGGCTTTAAGGTCCTCCCCTTGACCCTTCTTTCTCCCTAACGGGGTCCCCTCTCTCCTTCCTCCCTTTCTCCACCTTCATTCTTGCCTGTCTTTTTCTCTCCCTTTACCCTTCTTCCCACAAGTGTTCACTGAGGGAATGCTTTGTAGTAAGCATACACAGAGCAGTCAGACATCACTAGCAAACATAACAAGCAAATAATTTACTAACTGCAATTGTGTTTGCTACTAAGAGAGAAGGTGAGAGACCTGAGAGCATCTGTCAGGGGATGAACCTAGGCTGGGGAGTTAGGAAAGGTCTCCCTAATGAAGGAACAGACTACTATGAATTTGCAGGGTGAGGGTAGAGTAGAGAGTCAGTCCAGGCAGGGGAACAGCATTGGCAAAGGCCATGGGATGGGAAACAGAATGGTCTCTGAGGAACCAGAGATGAGCGAGGAATGAGGGAAAGAGGCTGAAGATGAAGCTGGAGAGGGAGAGGAGCTGACAATGAAGCAGAAGAGGTAGGTAGAGATTCCGTCACAAGCACGTGCCATGATAACAGACTTTGGACTTAATCCTAAGAGCAATGGGGAAAAGGTAAAGGGTTAAAGAAGTTGGTTGAGAAGCTCTTTTTGTGTTGTGAGTAACAATAGCCACACTTCCTCATCCCCTGTGCACCTACTTCCCTGAACTACAGGAAACCAGTATTGCTAGGGCTTTGTAAACCTACTCAGACAATGCCCTAGCTTGCTTTCTATTGCTGTGATAAAACACTCTGATGGAAACCAACTTGGGGAGGAAAGGGTTTATTTGACTTACACTTCCATGTAACAGTTCACTGAGGGAAATCAGGGTGGGAACTCAAGGCAGGAACCTTGAGGTGGGAACTGAGGTACAGATCATGAAGGAAAACTGCTTACTGGCTTTCTCCTCTGGCCTGTACTCAGCCTGCTTTCTTATACAACCCAGGGCCATTTGCCTAGGGGTGGCACCACCCACAGCGGACTGCCCCCTCACATCATTCAATCAAGAAAATGCCTCACAGACATGGCCACAGACAATCTGATAGAGGAAGTTCTTCAGTTGAGGTTTCCTTTTCCCAGGTGTGTCAAATTGACAACTGAAGCTATCCAGCAGAGTCATGCATATACATGCAAGTTTGTCAACACTTCTATCTTTATTATTTATTTATTTATTATTTCATATGTATGAGTGTATTGCTTGCGTGTAGGTCAGGGGACTGCGTCATGAAGTCAGAAGATGGTGTTGGATCTCCTGGAACTGGGGTTACAATGGTTGTTAGCTGCCATGTATGTGCTAGAAACTGAACCCGGGTCCTCTGTAAGAGCAACCAGTGTTCTTAACCACTGAGCCACCTCTTCAGGCCCAGCCATTTTATCTTGTAGCCATACATGGTAGCATCCAATAGGCACTGTCTGGAATCTTGTTTTTCTCTCTTTTCCCTCCCTCCCTCCGTCTCTTTCTTTCTTTCTGGTCTTTTGAGAGACAGGGTCTCCCTATTGCCCCAGCTGTCCTGGAACTATGTATACCAGGCTGGCCTTGAACACAGAGATCCTCTTGCCTCTGCCTCCCGAGTGCTGGGATTAAAGGCGTGCGCCACCATGCCTGGCTGAATTTCTCCATTTCAGTATACACAGAACTGCCTTGCTCCTTCTCCCTCTGGCACCAGATTGTCCAGTATATGGCTAGTTCATTATTTACTGAACCAACCCCTTAGAGCGGACATTGAAACCATTCCCAGGCTTCTGCTACTCATACAATGCCACAGTGGATGCTCTTATACACTTCCTATCAGGAAATTTCTCAGAGGGGGACCTTCTGGAATGGAAAGTATGTTCATCTGGAATTTTGGTTGACATTTCAAAAATGCCTTCCCTCAAAATAATATTAGTTTACACAACAAACAGTTGGGATGTAGTAGGTAAAAAATGAGGATCTCAACAGAGTTTTAATTTGAGCTTCTTTTATTAAAAGTGAGCCTGTGCAGATTTGCTCTGATTAAAAGCTAGAGTTTCTTACGGATTAAAAATGACCCAATTAGGCTGAGAGCCAAGCAGGAGCCTACAGTTAGAAATAGGACTGGTTATTTCAACAGCTTTTGAAAACAACCCTGTGCTAGGCACACTGCTGGCTCTGATGAACCTGAGGTATGGAGCTGGTCTGCCCTGGAAGAGCGCTAATGAAGCAGAAGAGTGAGCAACTTGCACCTCAGTGTCATATGCTATTAGAAACAAGGAGGGATATAAAAACGGGGACACAGAGAATGGAAACTACCAAGATAACACTCATGCATTTTCTTAGAATACTGGGTAACTAACTACTGCATTTTAATTTTTAAGGTCTACTTGGATTTGTTTTAAAATTTGGCTCTGTGTGTTACCCACAAAACTGAGATTTTTTTTTTTAAAGATATTTTAACAAAACAATATGGGGAGTGTGGATGACACAAAGGAGAAGGTGCCTTAGTACATAATGACTTCATTTTATAATTCTGGGGCTACAGTCAAGTTTACACAGAGACCTCCAGGTCAACCTGCTGTCTCCACCTGCTCACCCCTAGGTTCACTTACATTCTATTCTAAAGGGTCACTTTTGTCTTCAAAAAACTCTTGAGTGATGGGCCTGGAGAGATGGTTCAGAGGTTAAGGGCACTGACTGCTCTTGCAGACCCAGATTCAATTTCCAGCACCCACATGGCAGCTAACAACCATCCATAACTCCAGTTCCAGGGAATTCAGCACCTCTTCTGACTTCCGCAGGCATTGCATGGCATGGGTACAGTTGCATGCAGGCAATATACTCATACACATAAAAATAAAAATAAAAGCTCTTGAATGAAAAGGCACATTCTGTCTTGACTTAGAACCTTAAGAAAAAACACTTTTACACTTAAAAACTTTTTTTTCAGACAGTCTCCTCTAGCCCTGGTTGGCTTTGAACTTGCTGTGTAGCTGGAGGATGGCCTTGAACTTCTAATCCTCCTACCTCCACCTCCTGAGGGCTGGGATTACAGGTGTGTGCCACCACACATCATTTCTGCAATGCTAGGGATTAAGCCCAGGGTTTTGTGAATGCTGGATAAATACTCTGCCAAATGAACCCTTACAGATACCAGTCCCTGCATTTAAATATTCCCAAATATTTAAAAATCTGCTTTATCCTTCTGATTTTTGCCTAATACAGTTGAGCACCATTTACAAATGGATATACATCTGAGAAACACACGCTTAGGTGATTTTTGTCCTCTTGGTCACATTATAGCCTGTGCTTTTACAAACATAGATGGAACATAGGCTGCATGGGGAGGAGGGTGCAGACAATATAGCTTACTGCTCCTAGGGTCATGATGGAAAAAACAGCACAAGATTAAACCAAGTACAAGAGAAAGTGGTACAATTAAGAAGCACAATAAGCATAAGACATATGAGGCCACATACTGTTTTACACCCTTTTTTATGTAAATAGGAGCATACTCTAAAATAATGATTAAGGGGGCTGGAGAGGTGACTCAGTGGTTAAGAGCACTGACTGCTCTTGCAGAGGATCCAGGTTCAATTCCCAGCACCCACATGGCGGCTGCGAACCGTCCTTAACTTCAATTCCAGGGGAATTCGAAGCCCTCTTCTGACCTCTGTGGCATTGCACGACACGGGTGCACAGGCAATATACTCACACACATAAAATAAAAATAATAAAATATAAAAAACACAAAGAGCACTAGCTGCTCTTGCAGATGACCCAGGTTCCCAGCACCCACATGGCAGCTAACAACCATCTGTAACTCCAGTTCCAGGGGATTTGACACCCTCTTCTGACCTCCATGGGCATTGTACCGTATTTGGTGCAGTTACATATGTTCAGGCATAAACATTAAGATAAAATAAATTAAAATTTAAAAGTAAATAAATAAATAAATAAAATAATGATTAAAGGTCAGCAAGATCTCTCAGCCAGTAAACACACTTACTACCAGTCCTCACAACCTGATTTCAATCCCTAGGACCTACATGGTGGAAAGAGAGAACCAACTCCTGCAAGTTGTCCTCTGACTTCCACATGCATGCTGTGGCATGTGCACACCACACACACAACAACAACAACAACTAAATGTGCTTAAAATTTTTAATAGTTATTAAATATAATAGTGTGTTAAATACACAAACCAGTAACATAGTTATTTATTGTTACATTGTACTATGTACTATATATAGCAATGTGCTCTAAGATTTATAAGATGGCAGTATTAGTCAGTCTGAATAATGTATTCCACCCCAGATATGACTAAGAGACAGGAATGTTTCAGTAACTTCTTAATCTTATGTGACCATCATCATATATACAACCCTAGTTGACTGAAATGCTGCTAGGCAATACATCACCATATACCTTAGGTACTTAGTCATACCAAACTGGATTAGAGACAAAACAACCTTCATCTTCCAAATGACTCAGGGAAGAGAAAGAATCAAAATGGCAGTCAGAAAGAGGAAGTCCTACATTTTCACCTGTTTCATGTGTTTCTGGGAGGAAAGAGAGCCACAGACTGTTAACGGCAGGACGTGGCTGTCCCCTCGAAGCTTGAAGCACCTTGGGGGGTTTTATGACACCCAAGAGCGTGGAGCTGCACAGAAGGAGGTAAATGACAAAGGAGACTCAGCCATTGTTGGTGGTGCTGCAGGGCAAAGAGCTGGGCAAAGATTCATTGGCTTATCTCCTCCAGGCTTTTGTGACTCTGGCTAACCAGAAGTAGCCAACTGGCAAGGGAGCCAAGCAATGCAGTTTTGAGAGTCAGATCCCCAAGATTCCCAGGAAGAAAGGGCTGGGAACAGCCCTGTCTGAAAGCAAGGCAAAGAGCTGAGCGATGCACACCAATCCACTAGTTGGCCATTCCAGAATTTTGGGAAGGATCATCTATTTGCTCTGACCTGTCAGCTCATCCCAGCAGCATCTCTGTATCTATGCCCCAGCTGTTGCCTCCTCTGTTCAATTCTCCCTCACCTGGGCAGTAGGAAGGACTTTGGGACTTGCTTCCTCACCTTCACCCTCTCCTCTCCTAATACCCTCCCCATAGACTCCAGAATGAGCTTTTACACACACTGGACTGACCACAGCTAAAACCCAGGTCCTCTGGGTCCTTCACAGTCTGACAGCAGCATAACTTTCTCTCTCATTTTTACTGTAAATACAGTGTTTTGGCTACAAAAGGAGAACTCAAGACTTTATAAATTCCATGTGCTCTTTCATGCTCACGTCCTTTGTACCTCTCCTTTAAAGATTTCCGCTTTCCTCTTTCTTCTGGATTTTTTTCAAACTCAAAAGTCACCTCAAGGAAAAATTGCTCAGCTCTCCAGGTGAAATTAACTATTCCCAGCACTGTATTCTAATAGCAAGTAGATTGCTGCTGATACAGTTCAATGATCACACTTTCCTACTAACGTATCCCGTTGTTTATGCTATACTCTAATTGGTTTTAGAAATCCCAGTGCTCTCCTCCAGAATTCCACCACCTACTTTTGTAAATAAAGCTTTATTGGAGCACAGCAGTTCTTGCTTGTTTACATATTGGCTGTGGCTGCTTTCACAGGACAATCACAGAACTGAGTGGTTGTCATAGAGGTTTACAGCTCACAAAGCCTATAGCATCTGCCCCTTTATAGAAAAGGCTTGCCACCCCCTGCCTTTGATTGTTCCTTGAAAAGATTTCAAGATCTTAGCCCAGTTGTTTTTCATTTGTTTGTTTGTTTTTACATATAATAGGCATTCCTTAAACGTTCATTGAATTCTCTAGAAAGACACAAGTATATAGGTTCAAGAATAAGAGCAGTGGTGAGGAAGGCTTGGGAGATAAATCAGGCAATAAAATGCTTGCTGATTTAGGATCCACAGCACTTATGCAAAAAACAGCATTAGCAACAAACACCTATAGTTCCAGCACTGGGGAGGGGCATGGGGGGGGCAGTTATAGAGACAGGTGGATCCCTGAAGCTCACTGATCTGCCAGCCTAACCAAATTGATGAGTCTGGGGTTCAGTAAGAAATGCTATTTCAGGAAAATAAAAGTGAAGAGTGATCAAGAAAGACACCCAACATCAACCTTTGGCTTCCACGTGCATGTGCACCCACCTGCACCTACATGCACTCTTGTGTATACCCACATTAACAAGTACATATACCACACACATGCAGAAACCCCCCCCCCCAAAAAAAGAATTATAAAAGGAGGCAGAGAAAGATAAAAAGCCATAAGCAGAAAGCACGCTGAATGGTTGATGAGATGGCTTAGTGGGTAGAGGCACTTGTCACCTAGCCTGAGGGCCTGAGTTCAGTCCCCAGGACCAACATGGTGGAAAGAGAGAACCAACTCCCAAAAGTTGTCTTCTAACCTCCACACAAGTGCTATGGCATACATGTGCACACACATAACAAATAAATATAATATAAAAAAAGGTTTTAAAGAATAAAAGCAGGTTTATATGAACATTAAAACAATTCACTCCCCAGGACTGAGAGAGAGTGCAAGAGCAAGAGAGAGAGAGTGAGAGAGAAAGAGAGAGAGAAAAAACAATATGGACCCAAAAGTAAGAAGGAAGGAGAAAGGGA
>NW_008355775.1:6452940-6461871 GCF_000622305.1 Nannospalax galili | reverse complement strand
TATCTTCTTGAAGTCCCTCAAATTAAGGTAAAGAATAAGAACAAATCATTCTGGAAGAACGCAAAGGAAAATAGCTTTAGATACTTAAGTGACAATAGAATTTATTCTCATAATTGTTTTAATAGCTTTTGTATAATCCTCATCACTATTATGAGATATTAATTGTATTTATCAAATCTGTAATCATTATGCCAAAAAATCTGAATTACTGTAACATTTTGTATATTGTTAAAACTGTAATTTTAATTGTAAAAAAAATTTTTTTAAATAAAAAAAAAGTTTATATGCCTGTGTATCTTTGTGTGATAATAAAAATTAGAGCAACAATAGTTGAATTAATGCATGTTCATGTGACATACTGTATACAATATAAAATAATGTTTTTGAAGAAATTTAATAAGAAAATGTTCAACTTTCAATTTTAAATTATTTATTATTTTTATTTTATGTGTATGAGTGTATTGCCTGCATGTGGTAAGTGTACCCATGTCATGTGCCCTCAGAGGTCAGAAGAGGGCATCGGATCCCCTGGAACTGGAGTTACAGGTGATTGTTAGCCACCATGTGGGTGCTGGGAATCGAACCCAGGTCCTCTGCAAGAGCAGCCAGCGCTCTTAACTGCTGAGCCTCCTCTTCAGTCCCTCAAATTTCAACTTTTTAAACATTTGTATGTTTATGTGTATGTGGTATGTATGTGTATGTATGCATGTTCTCATGTGGGTGGTGTACATGTGGCGGGGGGGTTAGAGGTAGATGTCAGAAGTCTTCCTCAATCAGTTTTCACCTTGTATATTGAGGCAGGGTCTCTCATTTGAACCCAGGCTGGGGTGTTCCTCTCCTCCCTCACTCAGTTCACCACAGGAGTTGGATGGGTCCTCTGTCCTTTATCATTCTGTGTCACTTGTCAAAAAGATGGGCTCCACAGGAAAGAATACAGGCCTGAAGCCCTCATAAGCCCTTCCTTGAAGCCATTCCTCTCACAGTGGTGAGTTTTGTGGTACCTATTTCAAAAGAAAATAGATTTCTAAGATTCTCAGAAACAAATATACGACGAGATGCCTCTCTTTTTGTGTTATGACCTTGAAAACTTGACTGTATGGCTGAGAAAATTTTCTCTTGGTCTCCATGTCCAGGGATACGAGTGTCCACTTGTACCAGGTGGCCAAGCTAAAAGGACTGGGAACTTGAGTCAGCACCTTCTGTACATGCACCAGGCTCTCAGGAGATGTTGCCTTACTAACAAGGCCCATTCATACAGGGCTTTTATTGCCTAAACTTCTGGAGCCTGAATAGTATATGGAAGATCCAGTCCCAGAATTACCTTCTCAGTGCTACAGATTAACAGGTCCGGGAATCCACATGTTCACCCTGCCCATGTGCCCCTGTATATCAAACATCATCCTTAGCCTCCTGTGCAACTCTGACTTTTTAAAAGTCTACTTCTGAAGTGAATTTTGGGCAGTCATGGGGCCTGCAGCCTCCATGCCCTCTTCGGGAAGGCGTTCTGCCGTCACAGTAAAAATTAATTTCTGGTCTTTCCATAGAGAGATTGAGCTACTATTGGATAAATGCATTGATGTGAATCCTAATTGCCAATGCCCAGACAATGGATCACCTGTGTTTAAAGAAAAAGAAAAAATTGAGAGCTCCTTAAACAGCTCTTATTGGTCACATATCATGGAGTTTACAGGATAATTCTTCTGGGTACTCACTACATAGCTGAAAATGGCCTTGAATTTCTGATCTTTCTGCCTCTCTCTCTCTCTCTGTTTTAATGTTTTATAATTTTGGCCTACACTCAGAGTATCCTAGGGACTATCTGTTGTTGTGTTAGCTTTTCTCTCCTGAAGTGGACATAGAGAATATGTTTATTAAAGCAGTTCAAAGACAATTCTAAATTCAGAACAGAAAAATCATGATTTCCATCGTAGCTGGAAACCTGCTCCCTGAATCCACAGAATAAATTAAAGGTAATAAGGAGTTGATGAGTCAACTCTGGATATCCTTGAGCTACAACAATAATGTTTAAAGCTGTGAACTGAAGTTCTAGGGAAAAAAAATCCACATTTGCGTTAAATATTCTACAAAATTGATTGAAGATTAGAACTTCTATGATTAGGGATTAGAAAGATGGCTTGGTGGTTAAGAGCGCTTAGTGTTCTTGCTAGGTGTGGTGTGCTTTAATTCCAGCACTGAGGAAGCTGAGGCAGATGGATCTCTGTGAGATCAAGGATAGCCTGGTCGACATAGTGAGTTCCAGGTCAGTTGAAGCTATAGGGAGACTGTCTCAAAAACAAACAAATTATCAAGGGAGAAATGGGGAAAATGGGGACACTTTTTTTTTTGGTCTTTTTGAGACAGGGTCTCCTTATAGCCCCAACTGTCCTGGAACTCACTATGTAGACCAGGTTGGCCTTGAACTCACAGAAATTTTCCTGCTTCTGCCTCCCAAGTGCTGGAATTAAAGGCATGAGACACCATACCCAGCTAAATAGGAACACTTTAAATGGGAAGGGTCGGGAGGAAGAATAGGACAGAGAGAAACAGGAGACATAAATAGTGCCTAGCTAGTATAAAAAACTAGAGGGAGTTGTATTAGCCCAAAAACCTACTGAAAAATTACACATACAATATCCCTACATGAGGCTATGAGTATAGCTAAAGGTTACGTAACAAGAAACAGTGCCAGACAGGAGAAAGCTTCCTTTGAGTTGTTGGCCAGGGTGGTCCAAGAGACTCCCAAAGTAACACAGGCTATTGCCACAGTTCTTGATTGCCTCCCAGAACTTGAACGCTTAGACCCTATTGCTGAAGACAGGGCATACTTGGGACATAGGATTTGGAGTAATGGAGCTGGAACTGACCTGGAAATCACTTCCCCTGAAGACTAGCTCTCATAGCTTTAGAGAGCACTACACAGGGTGCTAGGGAAAGACATTAATTGATGGTCCAACATCAGTTTCAAGACCTAAAAACCAATGACTGGCACAGCAAATGACATTGGTGCAGTAGTGGCACTTTTATCTTGGGGGTAATCAACAGCTGCCTAACTGGACTTAAACCCCAGTCAATGGGAGAAAACTCATGTCTGGTGTGTACTGTAAAACTAGCTAAATACACGTAGCTGGAGAGATCATAGAGAAAACCCAAGGCTCTCATATCCCTAGACAAATGTAATTTCTTACTATGGGCAAAATACGGATCCTTAAATTTACGGACAAGTATCCCAGCTGCCACCCATTAAAGAAGCTTCTTTTTCAACAGACAGACTGTTACAGAGTTCCACAACTGATCATACACAGAGATTTTCTATGAATTTCCCAAGCCTCAGTGGCACATCTACAATGCAACCTCTACACCTAAGGCTCATGGAACATAGAACAAGGGACAAAGAGATGCATCTTTATCTAATGCATCTTTCGATTCTCATCAATGAAGTTCCCTTATGACACAGAGGTCCAGGAACACAAAAGTTCACAAATGGCCAAAAGAGAGAAGTGTCTACAGAGCGTGGGTCCTTGGACAGGACTCCTATATTAAAATCCAACCAACCAGGGCTCAGGGACCATTGCAGAAGAAGGAACAGAAAGATTGTAAGAGCCAGGGAGGAGATGCATGGCCATATAGAAATAGAGTCCTGCAGGCTCCTGGACCCTTCTCATATGAACCTACAGCAATGGTGTCAGCATGCACAGACCCACGCAAACTCAAGCAGACAAAATTCCAGCACAGAACTGTGGAAATGGACAGCTGGCCCCAATCTTAGTCAAAGAATTATTGGCAGCTGATTATTGTTGGGTGAGGAAGAGTTGATTTTCTTAAAAGGAGAGATTCTAGATAGGCTGACTAGAACTCAGTGAATGGATTTGCACTGAGGGACATCGCAGGACACTAACTTTGCATAATAGGCCTTAATACAAATAACAGAGTGTATGAACTCCAGTGGGGGGACTATAAGAGGATGCCAAAGGAGAAGGGGGAAGGGGATATAAAGATGATTTTATGTATTAAATATACAAAAATTCAATAAAATTTTTTGTTTTAAAAAGTCTGTGCAGAGAGCTGGAATGTTACAGGTATGGAGCTACATTATCTTGGCTATCTTCAGCCACCTAAATAACCATTTATTGCCCACCTCTGTCTGTGACCTAACATCTTTGTGACTATCCAGTAGAAATCTTTTTGTAATATACAAACATACCTTTAGCTTTCCCTAGGCTAAGAATATCATCAGATAACATCTGAGGCCCATAGCAGAGATTTACTATTTCCTGTAACCCTGTCTACCTGACTTTTCCAGAAATTTTTTTTTGTCTTTTTGTTTGTTTGTTTTGAGACAGGGTCTCCCTGTAGCCCCAGCCATCCTGGAACTCACTATGTAAGACCAGGCTAGCCTTGAACTCACAGAGATCTGCCTGCCTCTGCCTCCCAAGTGCTGGGACTACAGGCATGCACCACCACGCCCAGCTCAGAAATGTATTTTTAAAGTACCTTGATTTACTGTTTTCTCTGTTCTGTTACCATAAGGACTTCGTGAAAATGCTGCCATGATGGAACATGGTGTTTGGATGACCTGAATCTGTGTTCCTGGGTCATAGTCACTCATATTTGGCTTGAGAATAAACTCTCTCATTCTTTTTGAAGTGAGAGCTATGGTTTTACGGTTTTACATCAACAAAGCCAATCTGCTTATTTCAAAAGCTTGCAGATACTGAAAAATAAAACCAGAA
This sequence comes from Nannospalax galili, assembly GCF_000622305.1. Lineage (NCBI taxonomy): Eukaryota > Metazoa > Chordata > Mammalia > Rodentia > Spalacidae > Nannospalax > Nannospalax galili. Next base: position 6,457,141 of record NW_008355775.1, on the reverse strand, counting down.
CACTGAAACTGGGGCTTTCCTCTCCAAAAAAGAGAAAAAATAAAAAGAGTAAAACACTCGTGATTACTTAGACCTCTTCTAGACAAATATACCCTCTCCCCAACTCCTTTCATCTCCTTGTTTGAAAACTTGCAGTATTGGGGCTGGAGAAATGGTTCAGAGTTAAGAGCACTGGCTGTTCTTCCAGGGGACCAGAGATTGGTTCCCAGCACCCACATCAGGCAACTCACAACCACCTGTAACTCCAGCGCCAGTGGCTCTCACATCCTCTTCTGTTATCTGTGAGAACCTACACACACCTGGCATAAATTCTCACACACACACACACACACACACACACACACACAAATTTAAAATTTTTTAAAGCTGGGCATGGTGTTCCATATCTTTAATTCCAGCACTCAGAAGGCAGAGGCAGGTGGAACTCTGAGATCAAGGTCAGCCTTGTCTACACAGCAAGACCTAGGCCAGTTGGGGCTACAGGGAAACCCTGTCTCAGAAAACAAAAAACAAAACAAGAACAAAAAATTTTAAGTGAATCTTTTTTAAAAACTTGTATTTCTTCATGCCTTTGGGTTTTATTTTAAAGATTTGTTTTTATTATTTTTATTATTTACATGTATGTTTCTGTATGTGAGTGTATGCATGGGTGTGGATGCCTGCAACATACAAAAGAGGGTGTTGGGAGCTGGAGAGATGGCTCAGCGGTTAAGAGCACTGACTGCTCTTGCAGAGGACCCAGGTTTGATTCCCCCACCTACATGGCAGCTAACAACCATCTATAACTCCAGTTCCAGAGGATCCAATGCCATCTTCTGACCGCCAAGTCATTGCACAACACAGGTGCACTTACACACATGCACGCAATACACTCATACCAATAAATAGTAAATAAATTTTAAAGATTAAAAAAAAGAGGGTGTCAGATTCCTTGGAACTGGAGTCACAGGTGGTTGTGAGCCAGCTGATGTGGATGCTGGGAACCAAACTCAGAACCTCTGTAAGAGCAGCAAGCACTCTTAACCACTGAGCAATCTCTCTAATCCAGGTTTTGTTTTTGTTTTTTGAGGAATGATCATGCAGCCCTTGCTGGCCTCAAACTTGTTATGTAGCTGAGGAAGATCTTGAACTTCTGATCCTCCTGACTCTACCTTCAGGGGTGCCAGAATTACAGGCCTGTGCTACCATGTCCAGTTTATGGGATGCTAGAGATTTGAGCCCAGGGCTTCACAGTCGCTGAGCAAGCATTCTACCAACTGAGCCACATCTCTAGCTCCAAGCCCCTTTGTGCCCTTTGTATGTAAATTCCTCTTCCTTACCAGAATAACCACATCCCCAACACTTTGACTCAAAATTTAGTCTGCTACCTAAAAGGTCTCCTCTGCCACATGTATTTCAGTGTGTTGTGTGTAATGTTTCTCTTCTCCTGGTGGCTCACACAAAGAGGCTGAGGAAAGAGGTTTGGGGAGTCTGAGGCCAGCCAGTCTGAGACAAGGCCCTGTCTCAGAAAAAGAAAAACAAACAAAAAAGAAGTCAGCATAAGTGGAAGCAAGTGTTCAGGTTCTAGGGTTTTTTAAAAAATATTTTATTAGCTGGGCATGGTGGCACATGCCTTTAATCCCAGCACTTGGGAGACAGAGGCAAGTGGATCTCTGTGACTTCGAGGCTCACCTGGTCTACATAGTGAGTTCCAGGCCGTCTGGGACTACAGGGAGACCCTGTCTCAAAAAGACCAATAAAATAAAATAATGAAATAAAAATATTTTATTTATTATTTTTATTTTATATGTATGAGTGTATTGCCTGCATATGTTAGTACACCTGTGTCATGCAATGCCTGAGGAGGTCAGAAGAGAGCTTCACATCCTCTGGAACTGGAGTTACCAACAGTTGTTAGCCACCGTATGGGTGTGGGAACCAAACCTGGGTCCTCTGCAAGAGCAGACAGTACTCTTAACCAGTCAACAATCTCTCAAGTCCCTGGATTCTAGGTTTTAAGACTTCACTATTTTCTGTCAGATCCTACTTCCCCCACCAAAAACTGCTCAGCCAGCTGACATCCCTTTCTCCCAAGCTACTAATAACTCTTTGCTCCTCTTTGGAAATTTTAAAAGGTTCTAAATTACTCCTCTAAGACCCGATTTTTCCTTTTGCTTCTGCCCGCCCTTCCTTTCACCTCCCTGAGGCCCCTTGAGGAACATAGAAAAGGTGCCACAGACATTCTTTTGGGGAGTCTTCTCTCTTTCCTGTGGAGTCCGAAGAATCATATATGGCTTCCTCTTTGACCTCAAATTCTGCTCTCTCTGGATTAAGCTCCTCACTCAGAAACCCAGTTAAAAAACACAAACTAAATAAGGCCACCTTTGTATTTTGAACAGGTTTCTGGATTTTCTGCTAGACCCATCTGTAAACACTGCTCTTACCTCATGGCTGAAAATGAAAACTCCCAGACCTTTGTTCCATCTATATTCCTATGTATACAGTGTGCATGTGAGCTGGAGCTCAGTGGAACAGGGTTTGCCTGCGAGTGGGGTATGTTTTGCAGCATGTATATTTATGTCTGTGTATGTGTTTATATGCTGTCCACATGGTAGCAATCTTTTTTAAAAACTGAGCATTCAAAAATAAAATTAAGCCAAATGTTTTTCAAATGCACATGACTTTAGTAATTACTGACAAAATATTACTGACCTAATTAAAACAGACATGTCTATTAACGTTAAATATGGTACAGATTAGTCAGGCATGGTGATACATGCCTTTAATCCCAGCACTTGAGAGGCAGAGCAGGTGGATCTCTCTGAATTTGAGGCCAGCGTGGTCTATATAGTGAGTTCCAGGCCAGCCAGGGCTACACAGTAAGACCCTGTCTCAAAAAATAGATTTAAATAGATAGATTTAGATAGATGATAGATAGATAGATAGATAGATAGATAGATAGATAGATAGATAGATAGAAGATAGATAGATAGATAGATGATAGATAGATAGATGATAGATAGATGATAGATAGATAGATAGATAGATAGATAGATAGATAGATAGATAGATAGATAGAGGCATATAGATATGGATACATAGATATATAATATAGACTCATAGCTTATCTCTATAAGTATTTAAGATCATAAAAATGTGGGGCTAGAGAGCTGGATCAGTGGTAAAGAGCACTGGCTGCTCTAGCAGAAGACCTGGGTTCAATTCCCAGTACTCATGTGGCAGCTAACGACCATCTGGTAACTCCATTTCCAGGAGACTCTGATGCCCTCTTCTGACATCTGCAGACATTGCACGACATGAGTACAATTACACACATGTAGGCAATACACTCTTATACGTAAAGTAAAATAAATAAAATTTTTAAAAGATCGTAAAAATGTAATTTTGACTTAAGAATAAGTAAATCAAAAGAGGCTCACACCTGTAATCCCAGCACTTGGAGGCTGTAATCACACTGGTAATCCCAGCAGGAGGATGTCCACAAATTTGCAGCCAATGTGGACTGCATAATAAACTCCAGAACTGCAATGAGAAACTTTGTCTCAAAAAATGAAAGAAAGATAAAACAAAGTAGATACAAAATGAGTAATAATTTATAAAAGTACTTTTAAGCAGTAATTTTATATATATATATACTTCAAAAATATCTCTAGGGGTTGGAGAGATGGCTAAGGGGTTAAGAGCCCTGGCTGCTCTTGGGGAAGACCCAAGTTCAGTTCCCAGCACCCATATGGTAGTTAACAATCACTCAAAACTCCAGTTCCAGGGGATCCAATGCCCTCTTATGACCTCCACAGGCATAAGTGCACTTACATACATGCAGGCAAAAAACACTTATACACATAAAGTAAAATTAACTAATTAAATTTTTAAAAATCTAATTCTTAGAGGTTTGTTTGTATTTGTGTGTGTGTGTGTGTTTGTTTGTGGGGAGGGTTGAGACAGGGTCTAGGCTGACCTCGATCTCACAGATTCAAGCTGAGATTAAAGGTGTCCACCACCATACCAGCTTAGATGTTTTGCCTAGTGAAATTAAATGATGAATAATCTTTAAATACCTAGATCATTTCCAAATAAGACAAAAATACTAGAATTTTAAATAAGAAATATAGGCTCAAAAATACTTACTTTGGGCCTTTTAAAATATAGAAAAATTATGTTTAAGTCTGTCAACAAATATTTCCTGTTCTGCCTCAAAAAT
>NW_008355775.1:6437598-6452841 GCF_000622305.1 Nannospalax galili | reverse complement strand
AAGTCAGAAGAGGCTGTCGGATCCCCTGGGACTGGAGTTACAGACAGTTGTTAGCTGCCAGATGGGGGCTGGGAATCAAACCCGGGTCTTCTGCAAGAACAACCAGTGTTCTTAACTGCTGAGCCATCTCTCCAGGCCCCAAGTTTACAATTTCTAAGAATTAAAATCCTAACTACATGGTGCTCCACTGATGAGAATTATGATTTCATGACTTATTGCCTAAAATGTCTCTATTTTTATATTTTGTTCTTATACTTAAGGAAAAAAATAACTTTTTTCCCCTTTGATGGTTAGCAGCAATTTATAAAAGTATACTTTTGGTGAGCAGAATTGAAGTTTTTACCTTTCTTCTAGGTTGGAACTCAGCATTAAAACAGTTGCCTGGCCAGGCACAGTGGCACATGCCTTTAATCCTAGCACTCTTGGAGGCAGAGGCATGGGGATCTCTGTGAATTCGAGGTCAGCCTGGTCCACACAGTGAGTTCCAGGCCAGCTTGGGTTACAGGGAAACACTGTCTCAGACAACAACAGCAACAACAACAAAAACAGTTGCATGTTCAAGGCCCTAGTTTTGATCTCCTATAGAACAAAATAATAAAATAAAACCATCCTTTCTCTCTGATTAATCCCTCAGAGTTTAAAGACTGTATTTCTGGTTTTATAGCAATATGGCATTTGCATAAGTTTATTAGGAATCTGTTTTCATAACGGGACACAAGTGGAGACACCAGTTATATTGTCAAGGTTTTGTCTGAAATGTCATAGATTCAGATATTACAAGTTACTTTAAGGAACTGAGGGCATATGTATGGAGCCAAGAGGAAAACTGAATTGTTGTAAGGTTGTCTCACCAGAGAAGGCCACTCAGACACAGAAAACTGCCAAAAGAAAGTCTTTATAGCCAACCAGTGACTACACCGGGCATTCGGGTCCCAAGTGCAGCCCCGAGCCTTTATCAGGATAGGCTTTTGTACAGAAAAATCAAAGCTCCCCGCCCCCCCCCGCAACAGTTTCTCATAGCTCAGGGGTGGAAAAGTTCCTAATAGTTTCTTCCAGCAGGTACAAGCCAAGCAAAAATTATAAAAGCTTTAGAAAAGCAGTTAGCCAGAGTGGCCAGGCACATGCTGACCTTTTTCTCAAACCCACATGCTGGTAGCTGGGCCAAACTTTCCTATTCACACACTTTGAGACAACTGCCTTTAGTTTTCAGTTGCTGGGATTAGCTAGGGCTATAACATGGTATAGTTATGCTCAGTCCTGAGGTGCCTTAGCAGCGCAGTATCCTTGCAGGCTGAGTGGCCTTGTGGTGAATGAAGAATGTCACTTTCTAGCATAATCACACTATGTTAATTTTTCTGTATGTTAGTAAATTTGAATGTCATTTCAAGGAGAGGGGAGGGGAAAGGGAGGGAGGGAGGGAGGGAGGGCCAATTTGATTCCTTGTTAAAAGTTCCAGTAAAGGAAATTTTAAGTCCAAGATGGTCAGTTACATCTTTCTGTGAAAATACAAATAATTAGGCCAAATTTGATGTGACTAAAACCTCATTTTGCAAACAAATTAAATTTAGCATGATTATCTCTGATAAAACTGGAGGAACACAGAGAAAAGTTATGTTTCAGAAAAACTTTAATGTACTTGTATTTAGATTTGACCTTTGTTCGTTTTTTGTTTGGAGGTTGGTTTTTGTTTGTTTGTTTGTTTGTTTGTTTGGGGTCTTCTTATGAAATTTTATTATTTAACTGCAATTTGAGCTATACCCTGAATTCTTCTTGGCTACATGTTTGCAATAATCAGGCTCTCACTACTGCAATGAAATGCCTGAGGCAGCTACCTTCAAAGAACACAGTGGTTTATTTTTCACAGTTCAAGATATTGAAAGGTATGGTACTTGCATTGGTTCAGTTCTGGTAAGTACTTCGTGGTGAATAGCAGATGGCAAGATCACATACCAGAGCAAGGAGTCACATCTTGAATAGGGAAAGGGACAGGATGGGGACAGGGAGAGGCATGGTGGTCATGCCTTTAATCCCAGCACTTGGGACACAAAGGCAGGTGGATCCCTGTGAGATCAAGGCCCCCTGATCTATGCAGTGAGCTCCAGAACAGCTGCAGCTACAGGGAAATACTGTCTCAATAAATAAATAAATAAATAAATAAATAAATCGCCTGAAGCTGGGTGTGGTTATGCACAACTATAATCCCAGCACTTGGGAGGCAGAGACAGATGGATCTCTGTAAGATCAAGGTCAGCCTTGTCTATATAGGGAGTACCAGGCCAGTTGGAGCTACAGAGACCCTATCTCAAAAATAAAAAAAAAAAAATCAAGGATAAGGACATGTCCTAATAGACCCAAGGATCTCTCCTAGGTCCCATGTCTTTTTCTTCATAATTATTATTACTATTTGTGGTACTGTGAGGGTTTATCCTCTATTCTAGGACTGGGATGTGACTCATGGTAGAATGCTTGCCTAGCATATCATATGCAATGCCTTGGACTCCATTCCAAGCACCACAAAGGGAAAAAGGACAGCAAGAAATATGAATAAGTAGATTTCATATTTCTCCCGATGTCTCTTACTATAGTAGACATATAACAGACAGCTAATAAATACGCATTTGTTCTGAAGTGAGATGATAAAAGTGAAAACAATGGCTGCCACATAGCAGGAGATCAATAAATGCTTCTTACACCTGAAAGAATAAATTTTAAACTAAAATGAACAAACCAGGGAGGAAATAATCATAGTCACTGAGATAAGGCCAGAGCACACATCCCAGGATACTGAATGCCAGAATTGCATTAGTGAGAGCTTTAGCCCTACTTCCTGGGATGGCTATGGAAGGCAGTATTTGAAGGATTCTAGCAACTAGACAGAGCATGAAGCAAACACTTTCAACTCATAAAAGGTCAGCAGGAGTACCTCAGACTCACCCAGTCTTCACATAAGCAACACTTTTGAGTGCTTTCGATTGAAAGTCTATTTTTGATCATCTTAATCTGTTAGTTTGACAACAGGTATTTGATCTAACAGGCCTTTGCATTTTCTGCACTCATCCGCCTCCCAAGCTGACAGCTAAAAGCTAATTTTCCTTAACAACTTTTTAAAGAAAACTCTTTCATGCTTCTTTTGTTAACTCTTCAGCAAACCCAGTAGGGTACACCTGTGTGGCATAATTTTGGGGAGTTTTATATCCAAATTCATGTTTGTGCACGTGTTTTAAGATCTGAAATCTGAAAGACCTTGATCAAGTATGAAGGTGGTTTATTGCTACTTATAGACAAGGCTTAAATATTTCTTAGAGGACTCAAAACCACTTCTAGGGTACTGGGGTGTAGCTCAGTGGTAGAGCATTTGCTTAGCAGCATGTACAAGGCCCAGGGTTTAATCCTCAGCACCAAAAAAAAAAAGCACCCTAGTATTTCAGTTTCAATAAATTCTAAAATATCCTCAGGCCCTTGCCTTTCCATTTCTTTCTCTCACCATTCATGCTCCATGCAGAGACAACTCAGGGACTGGCTCTCTACTGTCTATCTCCTCAAGAGGCAAACAGTTACACAGCTAACAATTTGGCCTGCCCTCCTGGTCTTCCCAAAGGTGCTCTGACTTAACAGTTCCATGCTTTCCCCATCCCATACTCTCTCACCCCCTAACGCTCCTTACCTGGCTTCCTTTTATGGGTCCCGTATCAATGAACTAGTCATCCAGGCAGCGCCATGACAACTTTCTCTAAGCCACCCCATCTGTCAAAACTCACTTTCCTTCCATTTCCTACATTTCTGTTACTGAAACATGTTTATTCCAATCACCTCCTAACCTACCTACCTAGATCCTTTCTAACCTCAGCCAAACATGTTTACCATGCTCCAGTAAAAACAGAAAAGAAATAATACATATCACACCCCTACAGTACCACTATTGTAGATCCTTGCATAGACATTTTCTTGACTGAAATGCCCTTCTCTCCTTAATAACCCTACTTCTTCACATTTCTGCTGATGCATCAGTTCCTGTGAAGCTTTGCTTGGCTTTTGTCACTGCATCAAATCTCCATTTCCCAGCACTTTGTGCAACACCTTCATGGTGTTCATCAAGTTGTAATCTGATCTCTGTTATTATAATGTCTCACTAATCTAAGTCATACAGACATGGCTCATGTTTAATTTTTTTCTCTTCATTGCATCTAAACACTATGTACCAGCACTGTGTCTGATACATAAGTTACTCAACAAATATTTATAAGCTGGGCATGGTGCCAGGGGCAGGCAGATACCTGTGAGATTAAGGCCAGCCTGGTCTACATAGTGAGCTCCAGACCAACTGGGGCTATAAGGAGACCCTGTCTCAAAAAGACCAATAAATAAATAAATTGTGTGTGTGTGTGTGTGTGTGTGTGCATTTTAACTAGGTAAATAAATGCACCTCTGAACAGCATCAAACCCTTTCCCAACAATAAATACCAAGGATAATAACACATCCTCTTGAAAAAAAAAGCATATAAAAAATTACCCAGCACTTAGTAGGTCACAATTTCATAAAAGTTCACCTACTCTCTAACTCTCTCAGAGTTGGTATCTGCAATCTTCCCCTCTATGGATTTATGGAAAGCAAGACCAAATCGATGCAATTTGCTTCCAGGGTGCTAATGACAAAACATTTTTTTTTTGTCTGTTTCTGCTTCTTAACATTCTTTGCTTTATGCAAATTTACTGTGACCACATAAGATATATCAAGTCAAATGAAAAAAAGAGTTGCAAGGATTTCCACTTTGCATGTTAGGCAGGTTGTCTCGGAGGGGCATAGTATATACAGATACTCAGGTGTCTGGTCTTTAGGTCCAGTTAAAGACTATTATCTAGAAAGGAATTATGCCTAAATTCAGGCCAGAGAATTCAGAATTTCAGATTAGCTTCCCTCATGAACAAGTGAGGGATAGATGATGCCGGATTTAAGTGCTTGGGTTCACTTAAGGACACATCCCAATAAGGGAAAAGCTGTGTGGCATCTGATTGTTTTATAGAACAGTGTGAAGATAATTGTTTGGCACTGTCGGCACATGACAGACTCGCAACAATTCATTTCTTTAAATATGAAGCCCCAAATCACCCCATCTAAAATTATGTTTCCTACCAAGAATGCTTACTAACCACACATAGGAAGAAATGGGCCTGGAGGGAGCACCCTCTGCATGCTTCTCAGATAATGACTTCCTGGTTCAAGACATTTCCAGTTCCTGTCCCATTTCTCAGCTACTCATTAGCTCTATGACTCTCACAGGGCCTCAGTAATGTAAAATGAGAAGGATGAATGTTTTAAGTCCTTAAAGCCCTCCCAGTTCTGAATTATTTGATTCAGACCTGAGTTTCTGTCGGCAGACTGGGATAGTCAGTCACCTGCACAATCTGTCCAATTGTTAAGTATTTGGACTTAAGTCAATTCCTGACTCCTGAGAAGAGTTCACTCATAGGAGGAATTTATATAAACATAGTAAAGTGAGCAGAGGATAAACCTATCCTTTCTTCACAGGAGTATAAACAGTCTCAAAAGAACTGGTTACTGGATCAGTGGAAGGAGAGACAGGCATCTGTGGTAGTGAGCTAACCACAACAGTGATGAGGTGGTGATGCTGTGATTAGCTAAACATTTCTGCTCCTACCGCTGCATCCTGACCTCAGAGGCACCTCTTGCAGCCCAACCCACGGGACTCAGCTGAAGAGCACTGAGAATTTCATGTCATACTTTCCAAGTATATAGAACAGCTTTCCTTACATTAAAAAAACAAAAACAAAAAAAACCCTTTTTTTTTCTTTTGGAGCTGGAGAGATGGCTCAGTGGTTAAGAGTATTGGCTGCTCTTACAAAGGACCTGGGTTTGGTTTCCAACACCCCCATGGCAGCTCACAACCATTCATGGCTCCAGTTCCAAGAGACCCAGCTCCCTCCTCTGACCTTTACAGGCCTTACATGACACAGGTACAATTATATACATACAGGCAAACACTCATATACAAAAAAATTTTTTTTAATTCTTTCAAGTAACCCTTGGACAGCTTCTTGACAAGAGTCCAAGGCAAAGAGAACATCTACACAAAGACCTTTTGAAACAGAGGTATTAATAAAAGCTGGTGTGGTGGTGGGAAGAAGCAGTAACACCAGCTACTTCCAAGGTTGATCAATTAAGGCCGCAAGTTCAAGAGAAGTCTGATTAACAAGAGGAAAACCCCTTCCAGAAAATAAAGAGCTTCCCTGGTAATCTAAGCAGTTGGGAGGCAGAAGCAGGAGGATCAAAAGTTCAAGGCTGCCTGAGCTACAGATGGAGTTCTAAGACAGGCTGAACTACATAGGAAGACCTTGGGTTGGGGAAGGGTGGATATGAATACAGGAGGCATAAATTCAAGCTGCCTCAATCACCTGGTAGTTTTCCAATAGAGAGAGACACATTTTTCCTTTTCAAATGAAGCATCTTGTATCCTATTCAGGAAGACCAACGTCAACTTCTTGGTCCATAAGACCAAGTCTAGCCAGGAGTGGTGACACACACCTTTAGTCTCAGCACTTGGGAGGCAGAGGCAGGCAGATATCTGTGAGTTTCAGGCCAGCTGGATCTACAGGGAGACCCTGTCTCAAAAAGAGCAAAATAAAAAAAAAAGACCAAGTCTATATTGTTCTATACAGACAGCTTATTTGTTCAATTAAACTGCCTGAAAAATATGAGTGAATTTAACTTATTTGCTGTATTTTATAGATGTTAGATATACTGCCTTTCCCAGGAGGATTTTTATTTGCCTGTCTGTTTATTTAGGTGGTCTGGATTTTTTTTTTGAGACAAGGTCTCACTATGTAGCCCAAGCTTTCTTCCATCTCATAATCCTCCTGCCTCAGCTTCCCAAGTGCTGGAATTATAACTGTGCATCATCATGACTGACTTGTTTTTTTTTAAAGTTAGTCAAAATAGAATATGTCAAAATAACTTTCAAATTTAATACCTATAACTATACAATCTCTAACATGTAGCAAAGTGTAATTTTTCTAAGAGTAATATTATAAATTGAGAGATGTACTTGGCTATAATATACATCTATCACTTCTTGTATGAACTGTGTCAACCCCCTTTGGACTCATGGTGGCTTTTGTTACTTGAGTCAAAGATTGAGTTAAACCTTACATAGAATAAAAAACAAATTTTGCATTGGAAGGCCACAATATGGGCACATTCTTTAGTATCCAGTCCTACAAGTTACTTGGAGTATTTTTAGCCTAAGCTGATCTTTCAATATTTATTTAACGTATGCAAATAACACATGTTCCTTCTGGCAATGCTACGTACATTCTAAAAAAGCAACGACTCTGATGGCCCGATGATGTCACAGGCATTTTGAGGGTTCCAGCCCAAGTTTTCTGAGTGTCTATGGGCACCACCCTCATCCTATTGGATTCTTTATGAACAACACAAACATAATGATGCTTGTAATTACTGACAGAAAGACAGCCACCCTCTTTGAAGTTCCAAAGAGCAAAATGCTCCATGCATCTGTCCACAATTGTTTATTAGTCGGATTACAAAGCAGATCTTAATTTACCCAAAATAAAATGTTTTAAATTTGGGTTATAATATCTCTAAATTAAATCCAGACTGTACACGCAGAAGCATAATCTATTTGCATGGGAAGTACCATGATCAATAGATGAGCACGTAGCCACTTTTGTTTTAGAAGAATGACTACTCATGTTGAAAGTGGTTGAATCCCCATGAAGAAAAAGATAATTTGCCTTCCAGGTAAGGCAAATTGCATGTTTCAAGATTTGGGGGCCAGAACTGTAGTACACTCCTGTAATCCCACATGGGATTTAGAGGCAGGAGAAGTTCAAAGTCATCCTCAGCTACTTAGGCAGTTTGAGACCAGCACAGTCCCTATCTCAAAACAAAAACAAGGGGCATAGTGGTACATCTTTAATCCCAGTACGAGGGAGACAGAGGCAGAGAGAGGATCTCTATAAGATCTAGGCCAGCCTGACCTATATAGCAAGTTTCAGACCATCTAGGGCAACAGGAAATCCCTGTCTCAAAACAAAAACAGAAGCTGGGCGTGGTGGTGGCCCATAGCTTTTTAATTCCAGTACTCAGGAGACAAAGGCAGGTGGATCTCTGTGAGTTCAAGGTCAGCCTGGTCTACATAGCAACTTCCAGGCCAGCTGTGGCTACAGGGAGACCCTGTCTCAAAAAAAGACAACGATAAAAAATCAAAACAAAAACAGAAACAAAAAGTTGAGTAAAAAAAATTGTGTGAGCTTAATCTCAGCTGGTCTACCCAAGACCCCCTGAGTGGAACCCTAGTTCCCCGTGCCGCCCCATTTCCACTCTGACAAGATGAAAGAAATTATCATGAACCAGGAAAAACTCACCAAACTGCAGGTGCAAGTGTGTACTGGTGGGAAAGGAAGTAGGTGGTTCATAGAACAGCTACAGCAGATGATAAAAACTTCAGTTCTCCTTCAAGAAGTTAGGGATAAACAATATCTCTGGTATTGAAGAGGTGAATATGTTACAAACCAAGGAACAGTGAACCACTTTAACAAGCCTAATGTTCAGGCATCCCTGGAAGCAAACACTTTCACCATTACAGGCCATGCTGAGACAAAGCAGCTGACAGAAACGCTTCCCAGCATCCTAAACCAGCTTGGTGCAGACAGTGACTAGTTTAAGGAGACCGGCTGAAGCTCTGCCCAAACAATCTGCAGATAGAAAAGCACCGCTTGCTACTGAAGAAGATGGCGATGAAGTTCCAGATCTTGTGCAGAATTTTGATGAGGCTTCTAAGAATGAGAACAACTGAATTGTGTCAACTTCTGAAGAAGATAAAACTTGAAAACGTTCCTGGGAACTGTTCTTTTATATTATGACTGCTTTTTAAAATTTTTTTATGGATCTGATAAATCTAGATCTAATATTTTTAAGTCTCAGCTCCCTGGACACTGCAGTTCTTTTCGGGTTTTGCTGTATACAATTTATTCTTTTCAGCAAATTAAGCTGAAAAAGCCTGGGAATAAAGTTTGAAAAAAAGTTAATTAAAAAAAATTTTAGGCACACTGAAGTCTAAACTTCTGCATTGCTGACTGTTCCTTGCATTCCCCATTGCGTTATAGATTAAATCTCTTAATATTGTATTGAAAGTCTTTGTCTAGATGTCCTGTTGATTCTACATCCTATTTTTTAAAGCTTTTTGGTTTGGGTTTTTTTTTTTTTTTTTTTGTTTTTTTTTTTTTTTTTTGGTTTGTTGTTTGTTTGTTTGTTTATGAGATAGAGTCTTCCTGTAGTCCCAGTTGGTCTGAAACTCAATATATAGACCAGGCTGGCTTCCTTCTCACAGAGATCCACCTGGCTCTGCCTCCTGAGTGCTGGGATTAAAGGTGTGTGCCACCACACATGGCCCTAAAGCTTTATTTTTAACTATGTGTACTTGTGTGTGTGTGTGTGTGTGTGTGTGTGTGTGTGTGTACGTAAGTGCAGGTGCTCACAGAGGGCATTGGGTCACCTGGAGTTGGAGTTACAGGTAGTTGTAACTCAGGTCCCCTGCAAGAGCAGTACATGTTCTTAACTGCTGAACCATCTCTCCAGCCCCTACATCTTATTTTTATATAGTAACTTTGTTGACAATTTGATGTCCAAAATCCTATGCCTATTTTCAACTATCTCCATAGAAACTACACATTAACATCACTGTAAAACATTAGACCAAAGACAAAAGCATATAGCCAAGAAGAAACTATTTCCTGAGCACTGAATCTTTGAGCCACTCTGGTAAATTTGATGGCTGAGTCCACCCTGAATTCCAAAGTAATGTAATTAACTGTGTCCTTCAATCAGCCCTACAGAAATGGTATGAAGTTAACGTGTAAAATTGTGTACCTTGTGCACAATGTGTAATGGTAAAGACCAAAAAAATTGGGGCTGAGGTGACTCAGCCCGTAAAGTGCTTGTCACATAAGCATGAGGACCTAAGTTCAGATCCTTAGCACCCACATAAAATTTTAGGTACAGCGGCTGCATTTGTAATCTCACCACGAGGGAAGCAAAGAGACAGGAGAAAGAGAAACCCTGGGGCTTGCTGGTCACTCAACCCAACAGAATGAGTAAGCTCTAGGCTCAGGGAGAGGCTCTCTCTCAAAAAATTAGGGTGGAGGGCCTGCAAGATGGCTCATGGGTAAAGGCACTTGTAGTCAATCAGACAACGTTAGTTTAATTTCCAAAATCTACATGGTAGAAGACGATAACTGACTGCCTTAAGAAGTTGTCCTCTGACCTCCACATGCTTATCATAGCATGCACACAATGCCCATCCCCATATATCCTAAATAAATAAATAAATAAATAATAAAAAAAATGGTGTTTTTAGAAAACCAAGGTGGAGAGCAATTGAAGAAGATACCAGATGACAACTTTTAGCCTCGCCTATGCAAACACACCAGCATACACATCTGCTGACACCCATGTGAATAGGTAAATGTACCACACACATGAAAGAAAGAAAGAAAGAAAGAAAGAAAGAAAGAAAGAAAGAAAGAAAGAAGGAAGGAAGAAAGGAAGAAAGGAAGGAAGGAAGGAAGGAAGGAAGGAAGGAAGGAAGGAAGGAAGGAAGGAAGGAAGGAAATTGCCTAGATTGAATCCTAAAAGGAAGACAAATTATACACTCAGGTATGACTTCCCAACACTTAAAACTATTACTTCCATCAAGGGAGCAATTCTCCTTCCCAACAGGAAAGTTATCAGAACACCCCTGAGTCACTTGCAAACCATGCTCTTATGGAGGTGATATCAGCTCACATCTACAATCACAATCCCATCGTTTTCAGCATGAACTTGAAATCTCCTATGATGATCTCATAGGCTGCACATTCCCCAGATAAAGATGACAAACACCAAAATGATATAAGCCAAGTGACAGCAGCCCTGTGGCTCTCTGCCTGAGAGGGCAGACCACAGCAGCACGGTAACTCACCCATTTATATACCAATCTCCCCACCTGTCATCATAATACTCAGCTGTAATAACATACCAAATATGACAACATGTCAGATTGCCAAAGACTTATGCAAACTACAGAGTCCTGTTCTCATTGGCAAATGATTCAGGTAATTACAATAAAAATAACATCAGTGAAGTTAATAAGCAGACTCTAACACTGAGGAAATCAAACAAAGCTTTACAGTGTAGAAAAGAAAAGGTTCTGGCCTAGAACCATGGAATCCTATGGAGGGGAAGTGCCTGAGAGGCCTCCAGGTCAGCCGCCCACCTCATACAGATATTATAAAAAATAATAAGGATTTATTTTTATTTGTGTGTGTGTGCATGCATGCATGCATGTGTGTGTGTGTGTGTGCGTGCGCGTGTCTGTGTGTCTGTGTGTCTGTGTGTGTGTATGTGTATGCAGATGCATGGGGAAGCCAGAAGAGGGCAGAGGGCATTGGATCCCCTAGAGCAGATGCAGGTGCTGGGAACCAAATTTTGGAATAAGTGCTCCACCGGGTATGGTGGCACATACCTTTAATCCCAGCACTTGGGAGGCAGAGGCAGGCAGATCTCTATGAGTTTGAGGCCAGCCTGGTCTATATAGTGAGTTCCAGGCCAGCTGGGGCTACAGGGAGACCTTGTCTCCAAAAAAAAAAAAAAAACCCAAAAACCAAGAACAAGTGCTCTTAACTACTGATCCATCTCTCCAGTCCAATAGACAATTTTTCTACATTCTTCTTGACAAATGGTCACTCAACCTCTCCTTGTTTCTGTCCAGAGTGAAGAACACATTACTGTTACTCAGTCAAAATTTGCTTCATTGAAACTTCCACTGATTGACTGTTTTTCTTTAGAACTTTTAAAATTCTTCCCCTCCCTAAATAGGTTCAACTGTTTTACTTTGAAAAAAATACATTACAATAATAATAGCAAGCATTTACTGACTACTTACTTTGTGCCTTGCAATAGGCTAGGTATTTTATATGAATTGTTTCATTTACATAGTGATTATTAGCATAAACTTCAGGGCAACACTGACTTAGAATTCCAGCTCTACCATTTACTAGCTATAATCTTTGCACATGTTTTTTAACTTTTCTGTGCCCTAGCTCTTCAACTATCTAGAAGAGGGGTGTAGTAATAATAATGTCTGCCTCCTAGAGTTGGGGAAACCAGATGCTAGTATATGTGAAGTGTTTAAAACTGTATCTAGGGGCTGGAGGAATGGCCTAGCAGTTAAGAGCACCGGCTGCACTTGCAGACGACCTGAGTTCAAACCCCAGCACCCCTAAGGTAGCTAACAACCATGCATAATTCCAGTTCCAGGGTATCCAATGCCCTCTCTGGCTTACTGCAAGCATTGCACACATGTGGTGCACTTACATATATGCAGGCAAAACATATACGTAAACTAAAAATGTAAAAAGTTTTTAAAAACTGCATATAATCATAATTAAGCTATCTGTGGTACTATTATTTCTTTTCTTTTTCAATGCTGGAGATTAAGACTAGGGCTTTGTACATACAAGGTAATTTTCTACCACTGAAATATGTATTCAGACCTTATTTCTTGTGTGTGTGTGTCTGTGTGTGAGTCTGTTTGAAGGCCAGCAACTGATGTCAGTGTCTTCCTTAATTGTTCTTCATCTTAGTTTTTGAAACAGGGTCTCTCACTGAGACCTAGATCTCACCAGTTAAGCTAGGCTGGCTGGCCAGCAAGCCCCAGGAATTCTATTCTCTCGGCCTCCCAACACTAGGGTTATAGGCGAAGGCCACCATACCTGGTTTTTTACATGGGTGCTGAGAATCAAACTTAGATCCTCCTGCTTGCACAGCAAGCACTTTACCTACTGAGCTGTCTCCCCAGACTCTTGGCTATTATTTCTATTATGTTCCAGTTTATAGATGAGGAAACTGAAGTTTAGTAAGGACAGTAGGCAATGTAAGTATGGGAGCTTCAACTATCACTGTTAAATAACTTCAGAAATCAATTTTTCTGCCCAAAGTATTTGCTATTTTTTTGCATATTTACTATTCAGTTGGTTTGCATGTTAGTTTTGCATTTTTAAACAGATCAATTCCAAGAATTCTTTCCAGTGTCTGATTTATTCTGAGTCTAGAAGTCTAGAACCAAGAGAATGGCTTCCTCAAAAGAAATTATTTCTATTATTATATTTTCCCATTAAACAAAATCATCTAGTGTTTTTGTTATTATTTATTTATTTGCCGTGGGGTGGAGGGGCATGCTTGTGGAGGTTAGAGGGCAGCTTGTGGGAGCTGATTCTCTCCTTCCACCATGTAGGTCCCAGGGAACAAAGACAAGTCCACAGAGTTGGTGGCAAGTTCCTTTACTAGCTGAGGCATCTCTCTATCCCAAGATCATCTATTACCCCAAAGATGATTAAAGTGTATTTGGAAAACAGTATATTACAAAATGTGCCAAGAATCCTACAATTGGGCCAGGTGGCACATGCTTGTAATCTGATGGGGGGGTGGGCGGGTGCTGAAGCAGGAGGAACACAAGTTTGAGGCCAGCATGAGTTCCATAGTTAAGCTCCAGGCCAGACTGAGCTACTTAGCATGACTCTGTCTCGGAGGCCAGCCTGGTCTACATAGTGAGTTCCAGGACAGCTAGGGCAACAAAAAAAAAAAAAAAAAAAAAAAAAAAAGAAAGAAAAAAAACAAACAAACAAACGTGGAACTACATCAATATATTGGCTTAGCAATAAAATCATAAAGGTGTGTAGGCCATGGAGTCTCTACTTGACTCCTAAGTTAGAGAACCCTGCAGCTCCCTAAGCAGAGATATCCGTGGGTTCCCTGCTATCAACTGTACAAAGAACCTGGCGTGTGCATTATGCAAAAGAGGAAACCAAGCCCAATCGCATCAGGGAAACAGAACTGTTTAAATTGTCATGCCAGCAACAGCACAACTGAAAACGACACCCCCACAGTATTGTTTTCCCTGTAGAGTGAATTTCACAAGCGCTCCCTTGTACAGAGTGAAGTCTATGCCTGCCGCTGCGGGCTCCTCTTCTTTGGGCCTCTCTCTGACTGTAATAAAGGAAAGAAGAGGGAGAAGCCCATCTGTTATGGCTGCACAAGACAGGCTTGTCAGATTCCCATGGTGCCAGGCCAGCAGGTACAGTGACAGGATCACCCTGTGGGCCAACAAAGAAGATAACCGACTGTCTTCAGAGGCAGGCTGCCCTAAGGACGGCCTTGAAATCATGGGCAGATGCCATGGAAGCTGCAGCGGCCAAGTCTTGCCTTAAGTTGGCTAGAAGAGAAAAGAGCCAGGAGCTTTGAGCACAGGCACTCCACCCACTCATGAGCTGTTGCCTGCAGCCGCTTTCCTCTTGGACCCTCAGCCATGAACTTCTGTTTACATGTTATTCTCCAAGCTTTCTTCAGAAACCAGAATAGGAAAAGGAACTTAGTCAAAATGAAGTAGTGTGTGTGTGTGTGTGTGTGTGTGTGTGTGTGTGTGTGTGTGTTTTATTTTTTTTCTTTTTGTCTTTTTTCTTTTCTGAGACTGAGTTTCAGTCTGTAGTTCAGGCTGTCCTGGAACTCACATGAAGTACTAATGGCCTCAGACCCACAGTGATCTGCCTGCCTCAGCCTCCTAAGTCCTGGGATTATACACATGAGCCACCACGCCTGGCTAAACAAAACTTTTTTTTTTCAGGAGGTGAGGGAAGACATGGTCTCACTGTGTAGCCCCTAGCTGGTGTGGAACTCAGTATAAACCAGGCTGACCTTGAACTTGCTTCAGTTCGACTGCCTCTCTGCCCCTGCTCCCAGAGTGCTAGAATTACAGACATGCGCCAACACACACAGCAAGAAGTAATGTCTGTAGCAGAAAATAATAAAATGAAATGTGAAAAAAAATGGGAAAGAATCAAATTAACAGAATAGTCTTTATGGGATGATTTGTTTCCATAGCAACTTAAAATTAGGTGCTTTTATAGAAAACAGACATGCCTCCTTTGGGTAGAAAAAGCAGAAGCTCATGGTTCCACTGTGCATTTCACAGCTTGTCATTAGAAGAACCTGTGATCAGACAGGACGCTCCACACTTTTAGTCCTCTCAGTCCAACATCCTAGTAAGATGGATGGTGGCAATATTTTTTTTTTAATTTAAAAATTTTTTTTTACAATTAAAGTTACAGTTTTAACAATATGCAAAATATTACAGTAATTCAGATTATATGGCATAATGATTACAGATTTGA
>NW_008355775.1:6421251-6424346 GCF_000622305.1 Nannospalax galili | reverse complement strand
GGTGAGGGCGGGGCCAGGACCAGAAGCAGTGCTCCTGGAGCCCAAGAAAGGGACTGAGTTGGTCTGGGTGAGAAGGATCAGGAAGCAGTATTGGTTCCCCAGGTGTCTGGGGCCCCAAGACTAGGAATGGCACAGGGCCCAAACTAGGAGTATAGAACTGCGGGAGGGATGGAAGGGTGAATGTGCCTTAGGGAGTCCTGGCGCGAGAGCTGGGCTATAGACTTACCCCAAGAGGCCTGAGGATGGTAGTGGTGGCAATATTTTTATGAAAAGTCTTAGAAATCCAGAGTCACAAATGGTTAACCATAGAATTATAAACAAAGGAATAAAAATAACATTGCTCAAAAATTCATTGTTCATTTTTGTGATGCTGAGCCATCTCTCCAGCCCCTTTTTAATTTCAGTTATAATTTTTATTTTATGTATATAGGTGTATTGCCTGCATGCATGTAAATGCATCCATGTCATGCAATGTCCTTGTATGTGCCAAGCACTACTAAATGACACCTCTGGCTCTTAAGATTTTTAAATGGGGATACTTCAGTAAAAAATTCTGATCTACAAGGGGACTGAAGAGTGCCTTATTAATAAACAGTAACTTCAGGGGCTGGAGAGATGGCTCAGTGTGAAGAGTACTGGCTGCTCTCGCAGAGGAGCCAAGTGCAATTCCTAGCACCCACATGGTAGCCAACAACCTTCTATAACTCCATTTCTAGGGAATCCGATGCCTTCTTCTGACCTCCAAATGCATTGCACAACATGGATGCATTTACATACATGCAGGCAATACATTTATACCATAAAATAAAAATTAAAAATGAAATTAAACTAAAATAAAAAGGGGCTGGAGAGATGGCTCAGCAGTTAAGAACACCTGCTGTTCTTCCAGAAAACCTGTCCTAGTTTGCTATCAATTGCTGTGACAAAACATTCTGACCAATACCAACTTGGGGAAGAAAGGGTTTATTTGACTCATATCTCCCAGGTCACAGTTCATCACTAAGTGAGTACAGGTAGGAACCCAGGAGTCAGGAACTGAAGCACAGGCCATGGAGGAATGCTGCTTGTTGGCTTGCTCCCCTGGTTTGTGCTCAGCCTACTTTCTTATACAATACAGGACCATCTGCCCAGGCACCGCCCACAATGGGCTGGGCCCTCCCACATCACTCAAGAAAATACCCCACAGACAGGATCACAGGCCAATCCAATGGAGGAAATTCCCCAATTGAGGCTCCCTCTACCCAGGTGTGTCAAGTTGACAACTAAAGCTCTTCAGCACACCCAGGTTCCATACCTATCACCCACATGGCAACTAACAACCATCTGTAACTGCAGTTCCAGGGGATCCAACACCCTCTTCTGGCCTCTTCAGGCATTGCATGCAGGTGGTACACTTACATATATGCAGGCAAAACACTCATACACATACAATAAAAATAATTTTTTTGTGTCTTTTTGAGAAAGGGTCTCCCTGTAGCCCCAGTTGTCCTGGAACTCACTACAGTCCAGGCTGGCCTCAAACTCACAAAGATCAGCCTGCCTCTGCCTCCCAAGTGCTGGGATTAAAGGTGTGCGCCACCATGCCCAGCAAAATAGAATATTTTTTAAAAACTTGAAAATTAAAAAGAAAAACCAGTAAGTTGTTAGAAAACAGATTTTTTTCTTTGTCAACTAGTGATTCTTTTGGCCCCTTTGTCAGAGGTAAGTTCAGAGCAAAGGCCCCCAGGTTCCCTCTAGACCAGAAGAGTAGTGATGAATTCTAAGATATTACAGACAGGTACGCATGAAAACAAACTCCGCTAAAGACCTGCCACCACTGCTACCGCCTGACCAGCTCACCAGCCCAGCATCAGAAACAGAAGTCAAGGAATATAGCTCAGTTCCAAGAAATGTTTTGATAAAATTAATTATATCCGCAAATGAACTCAGAAGCAGCAAACAAAAATAAATCAAAGCTATTTCAGCTTTATTGCAAAGGCAGTGTTTGTGAGGTAGAAAAGACCTCACTAAGAGCAGAAAAATGATTTTTAATCTTCCAAAGAAGTCTAGTCATGAAGGCCAAAAAAGATAAACTACAGCTCTGTAAAAGGGAATAAAACCTTTAGTGATTTTTAATAAATACCATCATTATGAAAGAAAAAAAATAGATGTTTTAATGGTTTATGCATACTGATGATTTTCTGAAAGAATATAAGGAAAATGTCCAACAAGAATGTGTCTCAAACTCAATTAGTCACTGGCACAAGCGTTGAGCAATTGAACAAAACAAAGACTTATGTAGTCTCTTGTCTTCAGGGGCAAAGACCAGTCAGACAAGTTTCCAGATAGAAATGAAAATAAAAGAAAGCAAAAGGCAGAAACTGGCATTTCCTGGAGAAGGGAGAGCCAGCCAACAGAGAGAAAATGGATAATTCTCAGTCCAGGGTAAAGTGAAACTTGCTATCCAATTAAAAAGAATTCCTACCTCCTATTCTTATCACACCATCCTCTGAAGAGGCTACCCAAATTGCCAATAGGGAATCGGGACACAGACCGCTCTGGCTTCTTCCATGCTAAACAGGGACATGGGGTGAGGTAACTGGAGTATCCCTTCAGTGGGTCTAAAAGACTCCCAAATTACATAACTTTTTGTGTGTGTGTGTGTGAAGAAGTAAGGCAAGAGTAGTTAGCATTACAAGTTCTAGACAGGGAACTAGAATAAAAAGGAGAGACATAGGCTAATTAAAAAGAAGAAACATAGAGGCTGGAGAGATGGCTCAGCAGTTAAGAGAGAGCACTGACTGCTCTTGTAGAGGACCTGGGTTCTATTCCCAGCACCATCGCGGCTATGAACCATCCTTAACTCCAGCTCCAGGGACTCTGAAGCCCCCTTCTGACCTCCGCAGCATTGCAGGACATGGGTGCACTCACATACATGCTGGCAATACACTCATACGCATAAAATAAAAATAATGACAAATATTTTGAGAAAAGAAGAAATACAACAAAGAAAATCTTAAGTGGATTTTATGTTAATTAAAATGCATTTTACCTGGAGAAGCTATGCAACAATCACATGCCAATTAGGAAGAATAATCAAGGGGATTGAGGCCATG
>NW_008355775.1:6416149-6421113 GCF_000622305.1 Nannospalax galili | reverse complement strand
ATATAAAAAGTTATTTAGACAATTATTTCTCATTGATGATTTTGTTCCTAACCAGAAAGTGCTTCTCAGATTTAAGACTTCAAATCTTGGTCTGCAAAAGTGTAGTGCCCACCTGTGGCTAAGGGAGACAGTTAACAATTATTAAGCACCCAGAACATAAATGCTTCCTGGCATACATATATCTAATACCAATTCATCTCTAACACAGCAAGACAGTCTAAGTATATGAAAACATTTGCAGTTGGGTTAATCATGACTTCGAAGAGAGGTATATAACTTTCCCAACATCAGATGCTGGTGACTAGAGAAGATGGAATCTGACCTTGCTGGTCCAAACCCAGACCCTGTCCCTTACCCAACATGCTACACAGCTGTTGATGCCCTGAAGCACTCATCTTCACATTCTAGACCTCAATATAATGACAGCAATTACCTTGATGGGGAGCTTCTCTGTGATCTCATAATTCTTGGCAGAATTCTGTTCTGGTCTCAGCTCTGCTAATTAGCCCTGTGAACAGGGACAAATGTCTTCATATCACCACCTCTCAGTTACCCCATCTAAAGAAAATGCTGACATAGAACTGAGAGGGTCTCAAAGCCACTTTACTAAAATTTCAAGCTTTAAGAAGTATATATTCAGCTTGGTGTGGTGGTGCACATCTTTAATCCCAGCTCTCAAGAGGCAGAAGCAGGCAGATTTCTATGAGTTTGAGGCCAGCCTGGTCTACACATCTACATCACAAGTTCCAGGCCACCTGGGGCTACAACAAGACCCTGTACAAAAAAAAAAGAGAGAAAGAAGAAATATATATTCATATATATTCTAGGATGCTAGAGAGATGGCTCAGTGGTTAAGAGCATAGGCTGCTCTTCCAGAGGATCCAGGTTCGGTTCTCAGCACTCATATGACAGCTAACAACTGTCAAGAATTCTAGTTCCAGGGGATCCAATGCCCTCTTTTGGACTCCACAGGCATGGCATGACATGGTTGTACTTACATACATACAGGCAAAACACACACACATAAAAGTAAATAAACAAATAAATAATATATACTAGCCAGATGTGGTACAGCACATCATTAATCCCAACACTTAGGAGGCAGAGGCTGGCAGATCTCTCTGAGTTTGAGGCCAGCCTGGTCTACACAGCAAGTTCCAGAGTTCTAGGCCAGCTGAGGCTACAAGGAGACAGGAAATCACCTTGTCTCAAAACTAAAAAAAAAAAAAGGTAAGTCAAGCAATTTTTAAAAATTGTTTTGTTTTGTTTTGTTTTTGTGAGACAGGACCTTACTTCCTACCTGACTTGGAATTCACTAGGTAGACCAGGCTGGCCTCAAACTCACAGAGATCTACCTGTCTCTACCTTCCAAGTGTTGGGATTAAAGGCACGTGCCATCACACCTGACTTAAAAATGTTCTTAAGTATGTATTCTAAACTAAGGAGTATATCACAATTTAATTACAATTCTCAAGCTCTAGTGGCATATTTGCACATTTTATAGGAAAGCTCTAAGAATTTTTGTTTATAGAGGATTTTTTAAAGGATAAATTTGACAAAATTTCAATCTAAACACTATCTCATTTCCTGCAGCCTTTTCAGAAAGACAAGTCTAGTGCAGAAATGCCTTATACTCATAAACTTCATTTGAGGTTGGGCAGAGATGGGCACTTCCTGAAATGACCTCAGTACACCTCCCTCAGTATGATGACCTGTAGGTGGTGGACAGTGTTGCTAAGAAATGACCAGTAGTAAAATGACGGATGATAGTAGCAGAGGGAAGGGAGGAACATACGCAACAGAAGGGCACTCCCAGCTGCCCAAGCTCATGACCAACACTGGCCTTGCATAAGGGAAACACATTCATACATATTACTGTGTAAGTGGAGCCTGATATACACAACTGTACCAATCTTGTGGGCTTGTTCTCCCTCTTCTCTTGCTACAACTCTTGCCTCTACTTGCAATATCATAAAGTTGGGGAGACCCTTGGTTAAAGGTGGGATTAAAAAGGGAGTTTTCAAGATTGTAAAAGACTAAAAAATAGGACCCAAGGTGCTCTGGCAGCTCTAAATAGTCTCAGTTGTATAAAGTCAGACATTGGAACTGTAGCAGATAGTTATTGGAAACAAACATTCAGCCAAGCTTGGTGGCACATGCCTATAGTTCAAACATTTGGAAGGCTGAGGCAGGAGGACCAGAAGTCTGAGGACAGCAGATTCTGTCTCAAAAATCAAAACAAAGTGAAGCAATAAAAGCTAACATTTATCAAACACTAAGTGCTGGGCACTGTTCTACAATATCATATGAATCCATTTTGTTTCTCCATTTTGTTTTTCCAATATCCATGTAAAATGGAGAATATTAGCTCAGGTGTGTAGGTGAAGAATCTATACAATGACAACTTAATTTTTCACAAGACTCAAGGAAAAAGAACGGGGATACAAGCTTGGCTGGTTTCGTTCCACAATCAAACCAGCTCCTAACTGCTAACCTCACCTATCTTAATGTAAAAATTAGTCTCTGGAAATTCAAATTCCATTTCACAGATAGAGAACCCAAGGACCAGAAATGTTGAGACTCATCCTCATTCATATGGATACAGAAACAGCCAAAAGGAAGAACCTAAATCTCCCAATTTCTTTCCTTCCTTCCTTCATCCTTCCTTCCTTCCTTCCTTCCTTCCTTCCTTCCTTCCTTCCTTCCTTCCTTCCTTCCTCCCTCCCTCCCTCCCTCCTTTACTCCCTTTCTTCCTTCTAAGGAGTCTCACTATGTAGCCTAACTTGGCAGGTGTAGGCCACCACACCCAGCCTATATCTCCCAATTTCTATGACAGTAATTCTTCTGTCTTTTGCTGACTCTGATGGGATGGGGATCGAGGCTGTAAACAGATGGTGTTTTAAGGTTCTTATTCTTGCTTTATATAGAAGCTGTTCCGGGTCCTTGACAGTTTTACTGCTCTTCTCTGGGTGCTTTTGGCTTTCCTTCCCAGAATGTTTTCTAGCTGAATAGCATCATCAACTTGGGTCCAGGCAAAGGCCCACAATTCTGCCTAAAAGAATTGGTCCACTTTTTAAAGAAACATATTGAAAGAAACATTAAATATCGGGGTTTTTTTTTTCTGTCGAACACTGTTAAGTTTTTCTTTATAACAAAGTATTCAAATCTTTTAATCTGCCCCATTCCACAAAACTTTTGTTTACAAAAAGCCCTCTTACATTCCTAGAACTTGATGGCCCAGAGCAGCCAATCCCTTCGCCTTTCCTTTATTTCCTTTGGGCCAATTTCTTTAAAACCAGGCAAGCAAGAAAGACTATAAGGTTGGACCCTAACCAATGAGAAAAATACATTGTATTCATGCATTAGGATAAAAACCTATCAAATTTCCTGCTGAGTGTGCCTACTTCTCTGCTTTTGTGAGCTGCACACCCTTCTAATCAAAAGTAAAAATTTAGAAAGAAATAAAAGTATTCCTGGAACAAAACGAAAAGGATAATACAACACAACAAAACCTCTAGGATACTTTAAAAGTAGTCTTAAGAGGTAAGTTTATAGCCCTAAGTGCCTACACTAAAAGATCAGAAAGACCTGGCCAGACATGGTGGTGCACTACTGCAATCCCAGCACTGGGGAGGCAGAGTCAGGGGAATCTGTGAGTTCAAGGCCAGCCTGGTCTACATAGTGAGTTTCAGGCCAGCTGGGGCTACAGGGAGACCCTGTCTCAAAAAGACAATAAATAAATAAATAAATAAATAAATAAATAAATAAATAAAATTGAAGAGCTGATTCTTTTAAAAAGATAAATAAGATAGACCCTTAGCCCAGTTAATCCTGAGAAAGAAAGAGCAAATCTAAATCAACAAAAATCAGAGATGAAAGAGGAAACATCACAACAGACACCCCAAAAGATCTAGAACATTATAAGGAAATACTTTAAAAATCTATACCTATTAAATTTGAAAACCTAAAAGAAATGGATGGATATCAAAAATCATGGGACTCACCAAAGGTAAGCCAAGAAGGAATCAGCAGTTTAAACAGACCATAACATATAAGGAAATTGAAACAGTAATAAATTTCCCCACTAAAAGCCGAGGCCCAGTTGAATTTACAGTAGAATTCTACAGGATAGTTAAAGATCTACAACCAATACTACTTAAATTATTCAAAAAGATAGAAACAGAGGGAGAACTCTCTAATTCCTTCTATGAAGCCAGCATCACTCTAATACCAAAACAGGTAAAGACACAACCAAAAAAGAAAATTACAAACCCATATTCTTAATGAATATAGATGCAAAAATTATTTAAAAAAAAATACTTGCAAACAGCGTACAGACACACATCAAAAACACCATCCACCATGATCAAGTAGGCTTTATTCCAGAGATACAGGGATGGTTCAATATATAAAAGTCAATAGATGTCATAAAGCATATAAATGGATTCAAAGACAAAAATCACATGGTCATTTCAATAGATACAGAAAAGCCTTTGACAAAATTCAGCATGCATTCATGATAAAATTTCTAAAGGGAATTGGACTATAGGGACCATACCTCAACATAATTAAAGGTATATACAAGAAACCCACAGCCAACATCATTCTAAATAGAAAAAAACTGGAAGAATTCCCATTAAAATCAGGAACCAGACAAGGATGTTCAGTATGTCCACTCCTTTTTAATATAGTGCTTGAAACTCTTGCTAGAGTAATAAGGCAAGAGAAGGAAATTAAAGGAGTACTGATTGGAAAAGAAGAGATCAAATTATCCTTTTTGCATATAATACGATACTAGACCTAAGAGATCCCAAAAATTCCACCAGAAAACTCCTAGAACTGATTAACACTTTCAATAAAGTGGCAGGTTGCAAAATTAATCTACAAAAATCGGTAGCCTTTCTATATACCAATAAAAATTAATCTGAGAAGGAGTACAGGGAAACTCTCCCATTCGCAATAGC
>NW_008355775.1:6390563-6416116 GCF_000622305.1 Nannospalax galili | reverse complement strand
CCTGACCAAAGACATTAAAGACCTCTACAATGTAAATTTTAAATCCTTAAAGAAAGAGATTGAAGAAGGCATCAGAAGATGGAAGGACCTCCCATACTCATGGACTGGAAGAATTAATATTGTGAAAATCACCATCCTACCAAAAGCAATATATAGATTCAATTCAATCCAAATCAAAATCCCCATGACATATTTCAGAGTTAGAAAAAAAAATCCTTAAATTCATATGGAAGCACAAAAGACTCGGCATAGGCAAAGCAACACTGAGCACTGTGCAAAGCTGGGGGTATTACTATACCAGATCTCAAACTATATTACAGAGCTATAGTCAAAAACAGGACAGTACCAGCACAATAATAGACACATAGACCAATAAAACATGATCAAAGACCCAAACAGGAGTACATGCAATTTCAGCCACCTGATATTTGACAAAGGTGCCAAGAACACACAATGGGCTGGGCATCAAGGTGTACACCTTTAATTCTAGCACTTAGGAGGCCAAGGCAGGCAGATCTCTCTGAGTTCAGGGCCAGCCTGGTCTACATAGCAAATTCCAGGCCAGCTGGGGCTACAGGGAGACCCTATCTCAAAAAGACAAAATTTTTTTTTTAATTTAAAAAACACCTAAAAATGAACCTAACATATGACCCAATTATACCCTCTTTGGCAAATACCCAAAGGACTCATTCTGTTGCAGACATACTTGTGCAGTTATGTTTGTTGCTTCTCTTTTCACAATAGCTAAGACATGGAAGCAACCTAAGGGTTCCTCAGCTAATGACTAAATAATCAAAATGTGGTACATTTACACAATGGAGTTCTACTCAGCAGTAAAGAAAGATGAAATAATGAAATTTGTAGGTAAATGGATGGATCTAGAAACTCTTATAATAAGTGAAGTAACACAGATTCAGAAAAGCAAAAAACGTATGTTCTCCCTCATTTGTGGATCCTAGCACCAAGTCCTTTTAAGCAAGTACATATCCTGATATAACTGCAGGAATCAGGAAAATGGAAGGAAACCAGGGAGGTAAAGAGAAAGAAGGAACCTGAGAGAGAAGAACAGTAAAAGACAGGTATTACTAAGGGAAAAAAATGTGTAAAATGGGGGTAGTTAGATGGAAGGGGGAGAAAGAGGGCTATATAAGGAACTATGGGACTAAAGGGGAAGAAAGATCTCAAGAGAGGTGGACCATAGTAGACAGGAATTATCAAGGGAGAAATGGGGAAAATGGGGACACTTTAAATGGGGAGGGTAGAGAGGGAGTATAAGACAAAGAAGAAAGACAGAGCCTAGCTAGTATAAAAAACCAGAAGGAATTGTATTACTTCAAAAACCTACTGAAAAAGTACACATACAATTTCTCTACATGAAATTGAGTCCATATGTATAGCTGAAGGCTACATAACAAGAAACAGTGCCAGAAAGAAGAAACCTTCCTTTGAGCTGTTGGCCAGGGTAGTCCAAGAGACTCCCAAAATTACACAGACTATTGACACGGTCCTTGATTGCCTCCCAAAACTTGAAGGTAAGGCCCTATTGCTGAAGACAGGATGTAATTTGGACACAGGATTCAGAGCAATAGAGCTAGAACTGACCTGGAATTCACTTCCCCTGAAGCCTCCCTCTATAGCTTTGGAGAGCACTATGCAAGGTGCTAAGGGCAAACATCAATCGATGGTCCAACACTAGTTTCAAGGCCTAAAAACACGTCAGTGACCAGCACAGCAAATGACATTGGTGCAGTAGTGACACTTTTATCTTGAGAGTAATCGACAGTTACCTAATTGGACTTAAAGCCCACTCAGTGGGAGAAAATTTATGTCTGGTACTGTAAAACTAGCCAAATACACGTAGCTGGAAAGGCCATAGATCTTAGAGAAAACCCAAGGCTCTCATATCCCTAGGCAAGTGTAATTTCTTACTATGTGCAAAATGCAAAATATGGATTCTTAAATTTACAGACAAGTATCCCAGTCACCACCCATTAAAGAAGCTTCTTTTTCAACAGACAGAGATTATTACAGAGTTCCACAACTGATCATATACAGAGATTTTCTGTGAACTGCCCAAGCCTAAGTGACACATCTACAGTGCAACCTCTACATGCTCATGGAACATAGAACAAGGGATAAAGGCATGCATCTTTATCTAATGCAACTTTCAAGTCTCATCAATGAAGTTCCCTTATGCAACAGAGGGCCAGGAACACAAAAGTTCACAAATGGCCAAAACATAGAGAATAAGAGTCTACAGAGCATGGGTCCTTGGACAGGACTCCTATATTAAAATCCAACCAACCAGGGCTCAGGGACCATTGCAGAAGAAGGGACAGAAAGATTGTAAGAGCCAGGGAGGAGATGCATGGCCATATAGAAATAGAGTCCTGCAGGCTCCTGGACCCTTCTCATATGAACCTACAGCAATGGTGTCAGCATGCACAAGACTCATGCAAACTCAAGCAGACAAAATTCCAGCACAGAACTGTGGAAATGGACAGCTGGCCCCAACACTGGTCAAAGAATTATTGACAGCTGATTATTGTTGGGTGAGGAAGAGTTGATCTTCTTCAAGGGAGTGACTCTACATAGGCTGACTAGACTTCAGTGGATGGACTTGCACTAAGGGACATTTGGGGACACTGACGACGTGATAGACCTTAACACAAATGACAGAATGTATAAATTCCAGTCAGGGGGTATGAGAAGAGACCAATGGGGAAGGGGGTATAAAGATGATTAAGATGTTCTGTATGAAATACACAAAAATTCAATAATTTTTTTTTAGAAAGTAAAAAATTTCCTT
The DNA here is from genome assembly GCF_000622305.1 of Nannospalax galili. Classification (NCBI taxonomy): domain Eukaryota; kingdom Metazoa; phylum Chordata; class Mammalia; order Rodentia; family Spalacidae; genus Nannospalax; species Nannospalax galili. The sequence goes on along the minus strand of NW_008355775.1, from coordinate 6,413,307 downwards.
GTCAAGATGCTTTAGTTGGTGTAAGGTCTCTTTTGTTGAGACCCAGAACTTATTTCTAACAATATAAGCCTGCTGTGGTAGCACATACCTATAATCCCAGCACTTGGGAGGCTGAAACAGAAGCATCACAAGTTCCAAAACGGCTTGGGTCCAAAACAACATAAACAAAAACAAAGCATATAATTATTGATCTTTGGCCAGGCCTGGTGGCGTACGCCTTTAATCCCAGCACTTGGGAGGCAGAGGCATGGGGATCTCTGTGTTCAAGGCCAGCCTAATCTTCATAGTGAGTTCCAGGCCAACTGGGGCTATAAGAGGACCCTGTCTCGAAAAGACAAAAAAAAAATATTATTATTATTATTGTTATTATTATTGATCTTAAGAATGAGTCCAGCTTCAACCCTAAGCAGAATTTACCCCAATTTTGTTGAGCTATATGGTGCAGGATCTTGAGCCTGACCAAGGGGCTCATCTCAGTTCTATTAGCTACCTCTGAAAAGTTTTTTAACCTATGTTCTGACTTCTGCCTTACCAAAGACTATCAGCCTCATAGGATCGTTGAAAGAACCTGTCCTGAGTTAAAGGATGCCAAACTTGTAATACTAGTTATTATTGTAGGTACTATATAGTCTGCAAAATTAACCCACCCTGAGAAATTATTCATAAATGTATTAATGATGGAACCTGAAAAACCTCTCAAGTCTAATCAGTGTGTACTAATAATACATATGACACGGTCTGAACAACCCAGAGCTTCAGTATTCCAAAATCCAGGACGACTCTGTCTTTGACTCAAGGTAATCTGAAAATGTCTCCTCAGTCTTTCTAGAGCATAAGCAGGTTTATGATTAGTGACAACCACACAGAATAGCTTCTAAGGGTAAACAACAATTTCTGCAGGTAGTACACTTATAGGAAAGTATTTTAAGAGAACATGGTAGCTCTCAAAATATAAAATGACCCACAGAGACTCAGCTCCCTGGTGGAGATGGTATGTCATGTTACCATTTAGTCACATTAGTGTCTTTTTATTGAGCTAGTTCCAGCTTCTAAACTCGTCCAGGTTATTCTCTGTAAATATATGAAGCCAAAAATCTGAAACTTCAATCTTTTTTTTTTTTTTTGCCTTTCCTTTAAGCAAGATCAGATTCTGCAGCAAGTTTTCTTTCTTCTATGTTAGTTTCTGCAAAGGAACAATTGCGAACATGAGGATAAATGAACTTCCTATGTGGCAGCCAGCTGACAATGAGTTGGGAAGAAGGCAAAAGATCTATTCAACAGTATATTAAGCAGGGTGACAATGTTTGCAAGTCTGTTAAATTTTTTTTTGGCTGTATGTTTCATGTTAATCAAATAAAACAGTCACAATTTTTCTATATATCGGTTGATATATTAACATAATCATAAAATATGCCAAAGTAATAAAGCTGTTGACTTAGAAGTGATTAAATCTCTCAACAATCTCACAACTAATTTTTTCAACTGTTTCATCCTCCTGATTAAGCAGCAGAAATAATTTGATAATTTATCAAAACAAATCACCACTTGAAACCAATAGTATAGGTCTTTTAGAAATGAAGCTCTGTTTATATATGAGTTGAGACCCATAAGACGGCTAAATCAAATAAGAGATAGGAAGCCGCAGTCGAACTTATTACATTCCCCCACTTCCTGAGTGGTAATCTAAATTTAACTTTAAATAAATTTTATTTAAATCAATTCCATCTAAATTACCTGCATCAATGCAATCATCCTGAATAGTGGATGGAGCAGAGTCAGAAAAATACTCAGATTGGTGGTATGAGTAAAAACAAACTGTCATCTAATTAGAGGAAGCATCATGGGAAGAGTAATCGTTTAGGGAATCTATGATATAAAAAGGAACTCAGTGGCCTCATAGAAGGGACATAGTAGGAAGAAAGTCTTCTGTCAAAACAACCCAACCAGGTTTCCTCGATTTTGTGTATCAGTTCATTTTACTTGATACCAACTTAAATTTTTAAAAGGAATATATATGAAAAATGCAAAAAGTAAATTTCTGAGATGTTAAATAGATTGGCAGTCAGCATGCTAAAGTTTCATCTTGTTGCCATCTCATCAGCCTGACATTTAAAATCCATACTTACCTTATAGTATGTGTCAAATTATTTTATTTATTATTTTATGTGTATGAGTACATTGCCTGTGTGTGTATCACCCATGTCATGCAGTGCCCACAGAGGTCAGAAGAGGGTGTCAGATTCCCTGGAACTGGAGTTATGGATGGTTGTTAGCCACCATGTGGGTGCTAGGATTCAAACCCAGGTGTTCTGCAAGAGCAACCAATGCTCTTAACTGTTGAGCCATCTCTCCAGCCCCAAACTGTCAGTTTTTTATCCTAAGAAATTGTATCATCCAAATTACCATCAAATCTATGTGAAATAGTCATGTGAAGTTCTAATTTACAGAAGACACTTGTGGAGTTGCTGGGTATGGCGTCTCATACACCTTTAATCCCAGTACTTGGATCTTTCTGCCTCCACCTTCCAGTGTTGGCCACAATAGGGAGTCCAAGGATAGCCTGGGCTACATGAGATCTTATCTCAAATGGAGAGAGAGAAAGAGGGACAGAGCCAGGAAGGGGAGAAAGATAGGAGGGAGGGGAGAGAGGGAGAAAGGGAGGTGAAGAGAGAGAAAGGAGGGAGAAAGAGACAGAGACATCGTGAAATAGTTTGGGCATAAAGCAGCCATCAATCTCTTTGAAGGGAGAGAAGTTCAGATTCCTATTCTGCCATAATTGCAGACAGTATGGATACTTATAAAATTAAATTAATACAATGTCATTTTTTATCAACAGCACCAGAACCTCATTTCATTGAATTTACTTCCATTCTCCTGCCCGCTAGTGACCCCGATCATTCTCCGATGGCAGACAGTCCTTTGTTTGCTCTGGGTGTGGTTTCAACTTGGATAGAACACTAGAGTAAAGCAGGATGCACATGTATGACTAAAACAGGAACGCTAGCAATTTTATGGGTGTTATACCCAGTGGTGCTTCATACTAATTTCCTGTGTTTGATGCCTTAACTCTAAACTGTTCCATTTTGCATCAGCCAGCAGCTGCAGATAATACAGGTCACAGTCACCAGATGAGTCAAGCCAGCCTCACACTCCTGAGGCCACTGTGCATATTTAGCAACAACATTCAGAACGGAGGCACAGAGGGCTCCATGGGCAGTCTGTTGGGTAAAAATACGTGGCTTACAACCATGGTTTCCTCAGTAGAACACGTATACAGCCACAGGAACATCACCAGGGAATTTATTAGAAATATATTTCTTTTTGACGGGGTCTCAGTAGTTGCCCAGGTTGTAGTAAAACTTAAGATGCTCTGGCCTCAGACTCCCAAGTACTAATGTTGTAGGTGTGTACCACCACACCAGGGGAGAAAGATTGTTGAGCCCCCACACCACATCTACTGACTCAGAAACTCCAAGTGACCCAGTAACTTGAGCTTGAACAAGCTTACTAGGTGATTCTAATGTACGCTAAAGCTTGAGAACCATTGTTTCCAATGTTAGAATTTTTTTTAATTTCTGAAACTTAATTATAAACCTGCTAAAGATCCAACATAGTGTTTTATTACTTTGTCTTGTTATGCCTATGAAAACTTAGAGGAAATGATTTTTGAGGGAAGATCTGTGGAGCTCCTGAAAAACACATTAAGAAACAACTGACATTATATTTCTGGATAAAGAGTCTTAGGGGACAAGGACATGAATCCTTTGTCCAAGACTTACAACCTGCTGAGGCAGAGGCTCTCTGAGGCAGAGGTTTTCCTGGGCCAATGCAGGCATCCCACTATCACCCTTGTGGGCCTTTTTGTTGTCACTACTATCTGAATATGCAGTTTCATGACAGGAAAGGCCCTTCATCTCAGGCACAGGGTCATTACCTTCTAGAGCTGTGGGGCACCTGACTCTGCCCAGTGCTAGCATCTAGGTCTTTCTTCCTCACCCTGGCCAGGCCCCATAGCCAGGACTGCCTCCTACCCACCTCACCTTCTACCTCCAAGCTCTTCTCTTCCTTAATGGCCCAGAGGAAGAGCCAAGAGCTGGAGAGATAGCTCAGTGGTTAAGAAAACTGACTGTTCTTACAAAAGACCTGGGTTCGAATCTTAGCACCCATATGACACCTAACAACTGTCCATAACTCCAGTTCCAAGGGATCCAATGCCCTTTTTTGGCCCTTGTAAGCACTGCATGCACACAGTGCACTTACATACATGAGGTCAATACACTCATACACATAAAATAAAAATCAGTCAAAAGAGTTTTTTTAAAGAGCCTGAGGCAGGATGGCCCTGGGCAGGGCAGAGCAGGGCAAGAACAGCAGTTTCCTGGCCTCCAGAAGGCCACTTACTCGCCCTCATTCTCCTCAGACAAGAAGCTGCTCAGCAAGGTCTCCAAGACCACAGGGGCCACTGCTAGCTCTGGGCCTGGAGCTCCTGCAGGTTCCCTGGAACTTGCATCTACAGCCTACAGTCTCCAACCTCAGTTCTAGTACCTTCCTGCTGGTTCTGTGCCTACCTTCCACTCCTCCCAAGTCTTCAGCTCTTCCTTGTCTCTCAGCAACTTCAAGGTCTGGAAGTCACTGGTGCTCCATGGTAGCCTGTGTTGGTGGGGGCAGAGAGGTATCAGCCTTAAAGGTGCCCACTTCTGGGCAGCAGGGACACTTGATGTAGGAACCAGGATGTTCAGGTCCTGGACGACCTCATGTATACCTTCTTTTTTAGTATGTTGAACTTGTTGCCCTTGTAGATGTGTTCTGAGCACAACTTGCACCTTATGTTGAAGGGGATGGTCAACCACTCCAAGACCCTCTTTGAGGGGCTTCCATTTAGGAATCTTGGTCTAGGTGGGGTCAAAGTCTGAAGGGTAGTATTTGTTTCAAATTTTCGGGCCTGCCCTCTGTACCTCCTACTCTCTCACAAGCCGCAGGCTGCTTAGCATCTTTACTACCACCAAAAGAGAGCTTACCCACCTGACAGAATCAGGCCCACTGAGGACTTCCTATTGAGTAATTTACACATTTGAGTCTTCTAGTACACCTGCCAAATCCCTTCAGGCAGCAACTAAACTCACATTTGATTAGTTCCGTAGATGTGTCCAGTTCCCACTAGGGCAGGAATCCCAAAGGATCCTGAGCCCCACAGCCCCACCTGCAGAACAAGAGTTTGTGGAGTCTACAGATGCCAGTTACAAAACGGGTTTTTTTTTCTACCTCTTTCAGACTTTCCATTAAAATAGGAAGTGCCAGCAGGGCATGGTGCTGCATGTAATCCCAGCCCTCAGAAGTCTGATTGAATCAGAAGAATCTGAAGTCCTAGGTCAGCCTGAACTCCAAAGCAGGTCATCCTGATACATAGCAATGATGCCCATCTGTAAAAGGCCAAAGCCAAAGTCCCACCTCTGAATCACTGAGCATTGAGCTAGCTAGTTTTCTTCTGTCCAGTGTTAAAATAGTTCAGGCATTTCAGGGTTTTCTCATGGGCAACAGCAAAACTGTATTTAAAATTCTAAGAATGGGTCTAAGAATGTAGATCAGTGGTAGAGCACTTGAAGTATGAGGCCTGGGTTCCTCCTCAACATTGAAAAAATAAATCTACAAAGCAAAGAGGAAATGTTCCTATTTTGATAAAGAATATTTTAAAACCTGCAAAACACACACACACACACACACACACACACACACACACACACACATCACACTTGTTGATAAAATGCTGAAAGCTCAGGCTGGGCATGATCCCAGCACTTGGGAGGCAGAGGCAAGTGTGTATCTCTGTGAGTTCAAGGCCAACATAGTGAGTTCCAGCTAGGGCTACAGGGAGAACCTGTCTCAAAAAGACTAAGAAAAGAAAGAAAGAAAGAAAGGGAAAGCTCTCACTCTGAGATGGAGTTTGAAACAGAGACACTGGGACACCGGATAGCACCATTTTCATTCAATACTGGGCAGCAGCAATACAGTAAAAAATAAAAGAGAGAAATGGAAAGGAAGAAATAGTCATTTTTCAGGAATACTATGACCAGCAAAAGGCACAGGAGTCGATAGGATGAAACAAATTTTCATTATTCACAAATAATTTCCTTATGAACACAGAAGAAACAAATAGACTAGATAAACAGAGTATAACAAGTTCATTGTAGGCTATAAAATCAAATGTCACTTGTGTACCCAAAATTAACTACATTTCTATATACTAACCAACAAAATTTTAAAAGGGAACCATTATAGTTATAATAGCAACAAATCATAAGCACCTTAAAATAAATTTATAATCTGGGCATGGTGATAGACAGTATGTTCTCAACACTCAGAAAACTGAAGCAGGAGGATTTTTCAGTTCAAGACCATCTTGGACTCCATAGTAAGTTCCTGTCTCCAAAATCAACAAAAATGGGTTTTTTTACATTGTAATAATTTATGGGAAATAATCACCAGAGAAAGTTAAATCAATGTGTGTACTTTGTTCATGGGGAGGAACAGTGACTATTGTTACAAATCCCAAGTTTCTCTATTGCCATTCTGAAACTTTAAATGCACTTTGCAATCATTCTCTTGAACCTGAGACACAATTTTGTGTATGCGCATTGGTGTGTGTAGATAGGTATACTCACTCTGAGAGGCAAGGGTCTGGAGGGAAGAGATAGATATCAGGATGTCTTCCTCAATTGCCCTCCACCTTATTTTTTAATATTTTATCTGTTATTTTTATTTTATGTGTATGAGTGTATTGTCTGCTCACATGTAAATGTTCATGGAGGTCCAATTCCCCTGGAACTGGAGATATGGATGCTTGTCAGCCGCCATTTGGGTGCTGTGAATTGAACCTGGGTCTTCTGCAAGAGCAGTCAGTGTTCTCAACCTCTGAGCCATCTCTCCAACCCTCTTCACCTTATTTTTTGAGACAGGGATGCAGTGCCATAAGTACTCAATACTCCTCTGTTTGATTTGGGGGTGGAGGAAGGAGACCGCAGGATAGGTAGAGCAGGCTGGCGAATGAAGCAGAAAATGCCAGAAGCCTCTAGCAGGACCTGCCAGCACCTTGGATCTGAACCCAAGGAGGCCCTTGTCAGGCTTCTGATCTTCAAAACTAAAAGTTAGATTTGTGTTTTAAGTCATAAAGTCTGTGGTAATTTATTCTAGCAGCGATAGAAAATGATGCGAAATATTTTTGCTTTCATTCACATTAAAAACCTAGAAAGATAAGACCTAAGTTATTGAAACAATGTATTTGTTTATTTATTTTTGAGACAGGGTCTCAGGTAGCCTAAGCTGGCCCCCAACTATATAGCTGAAGCTGGCCATGAACTCCTCTTGCTTCCATTTCCCAAATGTTGGGATTACAGGCATGTCCCATCACACTTTGTTTATAGACAAAAATGTTAAGTTTCCTTTATAAAGAATTCTTTCCCAATCACTCCAGATGCCTCCCATTTCTTTATTTCTCCTTAGTGCTTAAGCATTGTTTATATCACTTATCAATTGTTACCACTTTATTTTGTAATTGTGTTGATATTTTCTTCCTATGATTCAAAAGACTCTTTAGAAGCAGGGACTGTGCGACTGGGTAATTTTGTTTTGTTTTGTTTTTGTTTATTTTCTTTTTTGAGACAGGGTCTTTCTGTAGCCCCAGCTGTCCTGGAACTCACTATGTAGACCAGGCTGGCCTCAAACTCACAGAGATCTGCCTCCCAAGTTCTGGGATTAAAGGCGTGTGCCACCACACTCAGCTCGAAACTGGGTAATTTTAAAGAAGATAGATTTCTTTAGCTCAGTTTAGAGGCCAAAACTTCAAGATAAGGCAAGTTAGCCTCTGTGAGGCCCTCGGGGTGCACAACACCACAAGGGTCATATGGCAAAACAAGGAAGCCAAAGAAAAGTCAGGAGCCATGCTTGTCCCTTTGAATAACATGTTTTCACAAGAAATATCTCATCCCTAAAAGGGGATTCTGCTGGATAAATTCCAAAGAATTCTGTGAAATTTTATGTTTATAGGATTTTATGGTTGGCTCTTTAAAGAGTAGATAGTGGGGTCTGTCTGGTAGAACAGACCTATAATCCCAACTACTCTGGAAACTAAGGCACGAATATCATAGGTTTAAGACCTATCTGGGCTATAGAGTAAGTGCAAAATCAGCCCGGACAACTTAGTGAGACCCTATAAAATAAGAGGTAAAAGGGGGGGCTGGCTCTATAGCTCAGTGGTAGAGTGTTTCCCTAGTGTGCATGAGGCCCAAGACTTAATTCCCAGCACTGGAAAAGAAAACATAGACATTTATCCTTACAAATTTAGGGTTAGACAGCTGAGGAAGAAGATGGACAGGTCTAGAACAGAAAGAACAGTGCACACGTGCCCAAATCTTTATCAAAATTCAGTTGAAGAAGCCTACAACTTGGAAGGGTGAGGGCCCATGCACTGGATCTGAAAAAGATGATTTGGAAGTCTGCTCAGTATCAAACCAGCATAGACTTTTATTTGCTTTACTTATATTTTGAGACAGGGTCTTGTTATTTTACCCCCGCTGTTCTCTAATTTAAGATCCTTCTGAGTAGCTGGGATTACGGGTGTACCCCACACCCTACCAGCATAGATCTTATAGCCAACCAGAATTCACAACTACCTTTGGAGCCATGTTAAAGTAAGTAGTCTGTCCCAGAATTAGAAAAAAATGAGGCAAATGAAGAGGTAGTTTGCTGGAAATGGCAGGGTTTTACGTAGTTATAACCCTGGGGGAAGAAGGCTAACGAGTAAATAACATTTGAGCAAATAATTCCAAGGTTCAGAGAAGAATTTGGTAAGGTAACTGGCCCTTTGTCAAATGCCCTAACTCCCAGAGGCAGGGCCAGCCTTCAATCAGTTTCTGTCATCTGGCCCCACTTACCCTGATTTCTCCAAACAAAACTTTGGAGCAATGGGATTGAACAGTGTAGTGTAGCCACGGCCCATGGTGAGGATTAATTAGTGTTTTTAGAGTGCTGTGGTTTGAGTTTGGTTTATGTATTTTCTCGGACTGAAAGCCAGGTCACAATGGAATGTTAGCAGAAAAGGGTTGTTGGATGTCCCTTGAGATGTGCTGTATGGAGTGGGAGGGACATGAGGTGTGGGGCTGCCCACTGCATCAAAAAGATCACACTTCCAAATAAGCATTAGAGTTTCCCAAAGTGGAGGAAGAAGCCTTGAAACCTCTGAAAATGCAAAAGAAGAAAAATGACATGTACTTGGGTTCTGTGAGGAAGGTTGGAGACTGACCCACAGCAAGGAAAATGTGACCTCGAGGCGCAGACGACAAAAACTGGCAGCGCAGCACCCTGCTGCGAACATCCGGAAATAAGCTCCCGTGGACAAAGAGAAAGGATTCAACAGAAAAGTCAGGGTCCAAGGGTCTGAGGGGCTGCTAGTGGAGAAGCAGTCACATGCTGGCCTTTCTGAATCAGGACAGGAAGCCAGAGGCACAGTGCCCCGCACATGATGTCACAGCATTACAGACAGAATGATTGCCACAAGGCTCTTGGGTGGATACTAAGCTAAATCTTGTAGCTCAGGTTCTCCAACCTTTCCCAGCCCCAATAGCTACACTATAAATTGCTACTTGGGACAGATGGACATATTTATAAGAGGTTGCTATAGTTGTCCCCAGTTTATAGGTGATGAAGCATGACTAGTCGAACTCATTTCAGGCTCTCAGGAAGTGAGTCAAAGCTGCTATTTGGACCCCCAAAACCTACATGTTGCCTAAGTGACATTGCCCTACACCCTCCTCACACTACCAGCCCCCAACATAACCAGTGCTAAGGCATATACCGGACTCCCAGAACCAGGTCTACAAACAGAAGAGCCACCATCCAGAGTCAGAGTACACATGAAGCCAGCAAGGCTCGTGTCTCTACTAGACTCATTATTCCAGCCTCATTTGAGCATAGCACAACCTACCAACATGCTGTCATCAAGGTGAGATGAGTGCCCCTGAAGTCTTGGTCCCCTTTTCCCATCAAACAAGGCTAGAGAAGAAAAGCAAGAGACCCCCTAGAAACAGTAGAATGGACAAACAGGTACAGGCCTGAATCAGGGGAGCCTTAAGTTTTAGCTCCAATGTTTAACAGCTGTAGGGACTGATGCTTCATTTTCTTCCACTGATTTGGAGAAGGAAGGGCCAACTGACTCCTGTTAGGGTTCCAAACAGCAGCAGCTTCCCCCCTCCCCAACAGGGACCTACAGACTTTGGAGCCCAAAAAAGGGAACTTAGCTGATAAGAACCTTGACCTTTGAAGTCAAGAGAAACAAACTCTGCTGAGAAGCAGCCTGCCTTTCCTCTGACCTCCAAAGATAAGGTAAGCAGATTTCCTCTTATCTTAAGAGGGAAAGAGGAAACACTTCCAGACCCTAATCCTACCTGCTTTTCCTGCTTCCCCCTCCCTGATTTCTCCCCCAAACATTCCTCCCTTCTACACCCTAAAGCCCCCATATATAAAGTCCCAGCTCACAACCTGTGGGTGGACATCTTTCCCTGACATCTTTCCCCTTCTTCCCTTCCTTTCCCTTCCCTTCCCTTCCCTTCCCTTCCCTTCCCTTCCCTTCCCTGACATCTTTCCCTTCCTTGACATCTTTCCCTTCCCCGAGGGAAAGGTGCCCCGTGTGAAATAAAGCTGTATCCCGCTGAGAATTCCATCTGTGCCTCGGTGTCTTCCTCCATCCACGCCGCTGCTTGCTCTCTCCAACATTCCTATCTATCAACTCCCTGGAGGTCTTTAGCCCCTGGTGTCTTAGGTGATGATAAGCAAACTACAGGTGGTGAATTTTGGCATCCCACCCTACCCAAATCTTCATATTCTCGTTTTGGTTTTGGTTTGTTTTTTGAGACAGGGGCTTTCTGTAGCCCCCATAATCCTGAAACTTGCTATGTAGACAAGGCTTCAATTTCACAGAGGTCCACTGCCTCTGACTTCTGAGTGCTGGGACTAAAGAAATGCTTTCACCCAGCTCCAACTCTTCATATTCTGCCAGTACATATCCAATTTAGGCTGACCATAGAAAGGAGTCTTCTCAAATACGCCTATAAAGACATGAAAATGTAGGAGGCAGAGGCAGGTAGATAGATCTCTGTGAGCTCAAGGCCAGCCTGGTCTACATAGTGAATTCTAGGTTAACTGGGGTCATAGGGAGACCCCATCTCAAAAAAAGAAAAAAGGAAAAAAAAAAAAAAAAACCCAGAAGTAGATTCCTTCTTAGGCCCTATGACCTCCCCCAGCCATGAGCTTTATAAAAAAAGACTTTAGAGTTTAGGGGCTTAGTCATTAAGCATACTTGGTGCTTTTGCAGAGGACCCAGGTTCACTTCCCAGCACCCACATCTTTCAGCTCACAACTGCCTGTAACTCCAGTTCCAGGAGGATCTAACACTTTCTTCTGGCTTCCTTGGGCACTCACACATACATGCTGTACATACAGACATGCAGGCACACATACATACACATAAATGAAAATAAATAAATCTTCTTAAAAATTTTTGATTTAAATACATTTTTGAGAGTCAAATAGTGACAAGCCAAGTTGTTGTGCTGTCGCTTCTTGGAAACTCAGAGCTTGCAATGCAGACAACTGCCTAGAGCAGACTACAAACTTCCAAGAATCTTTTTCATTATTCAGCAAGGACTTCCCTGAATTTCTGACAATGACTGCAATAAAAACAAGACAGAGACAGTGAAGAAGAAATTAGAACAACATCCTATGTGTTTCACAGGGATTTGCTTTATTAGGTGATTGTTATATTAGTGCAGAGCTTCAGCAAGAGATGATGCCCTTGAACAGCAGTTAAATAAAGAGTTTGATGAAATTATGAGGAAAACTGTAGATGGTGATGGCCAAATTAAGTGTGCAGCACTTGTACAAAATACAATAGTACAGTGAAGATGATCTACAGAACATGTTATTTTCTTCTACAAAATAGTTTATTCACCTTTACTCTTTAACTTATCTATAAAGTTTCCCTTACTGTTTGAAAGTATATGTGTATAGCATCTAGGGCTTCATTCCTCTTCCTTTATCTTACTGGCATTATCCTGAAACCACATTTTAGAAAATTAATCAGGATGGGAGTATAGCACAGTGATGGAGTACACATTTAGCATGTTCAAGGCCTTGGATACAATCTGAAGAGGAAGAAGAGGAAGAGGAAGAAGAAGAGGAGCAGGGGCAGGAGGAGCAGGAGGAGGAGGAAGAGGAGGGGGAAATTGATCAAGTAACATTCTATATCTAAACTTGGAATTGGCCAAATAAGGAAATTGCTAGCTTATTCGTGTTTAAAGTAGTTTTCTTTAGAAACTGTCAACATGTAGAAGCATGAAGCTGTAAATATGCATGGACTCTGTCCTTAAATGTTCTATATATATTTGTGTACTTAAAAGTGGCAAAATGGGTGTACTGTCTACGCACATGCATTGCGCTTTACACACCACTGCCCCTGTACAGAAACATTTTCTTGGAGCTGGAGAGATGAATCAGAGATAAGAGAACTGGCTGCTCTTGCAGAAGATCCAGGTTTGGTTCCCAGTACCCATATGGCAGCTAATAACCATTCATAACGCTAGTTCCAGGAGATCCAACACACTTTTCTGACCTCCACGGGCATTGCACAACACAGGTACACTTGCATACATTCAGAAAATACTCTCATACACATAAAATAAAATTAATAAATGAAATATTTTTAAAATGCCAGGCATGGTGGAGCATGCCTTTAGTCCCAGCACTTGGAAGGCAGAGGCAGGTGGATCAAGGCCAGACTGGTCTATGATAGATAAAAAATCAGGATCCAAATCAGGAGAAAGCACCAGGACACAGACAAGAACTCTGGTGGGATAGAGTTTATTGGCAGGGAAAATACATGAAGACAGTTCCCCCTTTCAGGATAGAGGAGCTGACAGTTTACAGGCTGTTGGCTGAGGGATTTTATAGGGGGTTTGGGGAATGCAGAACACAGGGGAAAAAAAATATTAAAAAAAAAAAAAAAAAAAAACAAATTAGGTGGGGAAGAGAGCCCAGGGCTTATCAGGAGGGAACAGCCTCTGTTGTTTTTTAAACAAGTTAGGTGGGGAAGAGAGTGCAGAGCTTACCAGGAGAGAACAGCCAGAGGGCTTGCAAAACCATGAGGCCCTGTTACTTTGGGGAGGAGGTTGGTGTAGATCTGAGCCCTAACAGTCTACATAGCAAGTTCCAAGTCAGCTGCGGCTACAGGGAGACCCTGTCTCAAAAAGGTAAAAAAAAAAGAAAGAAATATTTAAATAAGCTTAGTAAATTCATTGGTTCCCCAGGAAAACTTTAGTGTAATCAAACATTGGTTAGATTCTAGAATTTTAGAAGGGGATAAATATTGTTTAGTATCTCCAGGAAAAGAATTCTCACAACAGATGGAAAAATTATTTGTTAACGTTATTATGTCTCATGGTTATTAAAAAAGAAAATGAGAAGGTAAAAAAAGATGTTAAAAGGATCTGAAAATGGAAAATGAGAAAGCCTAAGGGTGTGATGGAGGTCTGTGTAGGTTTGTTACAATATAACAAGGATGAGACAAAGATAATATATAAATAATCATAAAATTTTTAAGGTCAGGGACTAGAGAGATGACTCAGTGATTAAGAACATTGGTTGTCCTTGCAGAAGACCTAGGTTCGAATCCCAGCATATACATGGCAGCTAACAACTGTCCAGAACTCCAGTTCCAGGGGATCTGACAGCCTCTTCTGTCCTCCACGGGCATTGCACAACACATTGCACTTACCAACATGTGGGAAATACATGCAGGCACATAAAATAAAAATAATAATAAAATATTTTCTTTTTAAATTTCTAAGGTCATAGCCTAGTCAACTGGTTTAAGGAATAAAATACATGTCTAGTCAAGGTTTATCTGAGAATGTTTGTTTTTTTCCCAAGCTTTATCTGCATAGAACATGGTAGTTAAAAGCACCAGACTGGTGTAATTAACCTTCTTGGATGTTTAACAGACATACTTTGAGGCCTGTACTAATCTGGTCAGAGGGACTTCAAGGATAGTTTTTGTTCCTTGCCCTCCAAGGTCGACTAAGTTCCAAGGGACTTTGGAATATCATTCACAATAGCCTGCAACTGTGGTGAGTCACCTGTCTTTTTGTTCAGGGAGGTCATGGTGACCCCACTTGACTGGACTTGAACCAGTGTCCAGTCTACACAGAGGAAACATTTCCTCCATGCTTCCAAGTGAAGTCAGCCACGGTCAAGCAGGACCTTTGCCTTATCTTCACATAGATGGACCTGGTAAAAGAAAGAAGTGAGGAGCTCCTCCCAAGCCCGTGTGACCCCTGGGGAACAGATCCTCAAATGACCTTAAGAGTAAAAATGAATTGGTTTATTTGGGGCAACTGTATGGTCTTAAACACCCAAAAGGAAAGTATAACCAAAGATTAAATTGATCAGTATTTCTTTAAGAGTTCAAGGAATTATTCTTCCCAGACATTAGACTTAAATTCTTATGTTATTTAGACAATTACCTCTCACTGATGATTTTGTTCCTAATAAGACATGCTACTCAGATGTATGCAAATCTTGGTCTGCAATAGTGTAGTTCCCACCTACAGCTGAGGGAGACAATCCACTATTATTCTAGCCTAAAAATTAAATGATAAATGATGGCTAAATTTGTTTTCTCTCCCTATCTAGAGGCCATTTAAGAGAGAACTGATTCTAGCCACTACAACAGTTATCAAAGAGCCTGACAACAAATCCTGAGTTCATCAATCATCTATCCAGCCTTGGCAGCCAAAAGAAAAATGAGTTTTCCAAACTTTGGAAAACAAAAGACTTCTATCCTGGGTAACCACAGGAGGTGGGGGAGAAGACTCCAGCTTATCTTCCCCATCTAGGAGTTCTTCCTGCTCCAAAGTTCTTAATTACCATTTCCATTTTATCTCCTCCTCTTCATTAACATAATCCCTATGTTATTCTAGAGGAAACCTGAGCAATTTTTGAGGTCTGTCTGATGGCCTCTACTCTGTTTTTGATAAATTTACTGAACATATTTATTATACACGGCCCTACCAGGAGGATTAATAAAATTACAGCTATGGGTCCTGTAAATGGGGCCAGCCGGGGACTCCAGGTTTTCCAGGTAGTCTTCCAAAACGTCTCATTTTCCCCCTCTCTAGCCTTTATCTTTTCTAATAGCTGCTTAGCATTTTCTCTAACTATGCCAGATTGATTTGCATAAAAACAGCCCTCTTCTCCTGGATAGGCATACATACCTCCTTTCTCTGCCATCATTAGGTCTAAGCCTCTACTGTTTTGTAACACTACTGCTGCCAGAGAATCTATTTGGTTTTGTAAGGTTACAATGCTTTGTTGAACCAAGCTTAGTTCTTCTCTTATTAGGTTAGACAACAGACTGTGCTGGACTTGTTGGAGCCCAATAACTGTGGCCCCTAGGGCTGTTGTGCTTGCCAAGGTCACCTCCAGAAGAATGGGGAGTACAGCAATGGCTCTCTTCTGTCTATGGTGACAGGTTTGCACTTCCTTACCCAAGAAAACATCTAAGTCAGGGACAAGTATAACCAGAAGACAGCTCTCCCCTGGGTAGCAAATATGGATGCCACTCAGGCAGGAGAAATAAGTCTCCTCAAGAGCTGGGGAGTTGAGAGAAAGGTAGGTACAATTATCTTGTCTCCCAATACACAAGGTTTCCCCCAGGGACTGAACTCGGGGCCCAACTAAGCAGGGCCCTGCTGCTGTCCCATTGACTATGGTCAAATTCCTGACTCCCACACCGGGAGTAGGTCATTTGGCTTGCTCTTAAGCATATCCAACGATCATTTCCTAAGTCAGGGTTGACTTGTAGCAGCAGCTCTTGGCTGGTGTTTATGAGTCTGAGCATCTTTACTAGAGGGGCATCAGGGTCAAATTTGGATGGGCTGCCATTATAAGGGTGGTCATTTGGTTTCAGGGCCCAAGGGTCTAGAGTATTGGCTCTATGGACCAGTACTGTTATGTTGGTTGCTGCAATCACCAGTTGCAAAATTTGTAGGGGATCCCTCATGCCAGCCCATCCCAAAGTTTTTGCTTCCCCATAGTGGGGGGTTTTCTATAGAAAATTCCCATATTATGCCACCTTGATGTCTTCCTTCTGGACCTGTCACACCTTTAATCCCCTGCCCTGAAGTGGGAGCTCCCTGCTAAACTCCTTCAGAGGCAAAGTCCACATATGACCAGTCCTTCAGGAAAACCCAGTAGAGGTCTCCACAGTTGTCATCACATTCTCTGGGGTTATGTCCATATGCAGAAATCCTTTGGGGAGATCTTTTGAAGGCAGCACAGTTTATTCTCCTGGCCTAGGCAGTCCCATCACAACACAATGAGGTCAATGGGACAATCCGATGACTAAAACTGGGGTGGTAACACCATCTAAAGGAGAGAAGACACGCCCTTTGAGGAGGGCAATTAGTTATATTAATAGGTACCCAGGACTGGAGGTCCCCTTGGGACAGGGTGGCCTTCCAAACCAGCCCAGTCGTCAGGGCCATGGAGTCTAAGTGGGAGGGGGTCCGATTGGGCATCCACAGGATCAGTAGTGACGTCTGGATATAGGGCGGGTGCGCTGAGTTGTTGCTCCCATCTTGAGGTCACTTTGATATTGTCAATGTCAGAGGCTGGTTTGGGGCAGCTCTGGCAGTCCACTCCTGTTTCTGTAATGTTTTGTCTTAAAGTCAGCTTGTCTGCCTCTTGTACCAGCTCTACAGTGGCAGTGAGCCCCCAGAGGCAGGGGGCCACCCTGAAGCCACAGGGGTCTAGTCTTTTGGATAAGTATGCCACTGGTCTAGTCCATGGTCCCAGCTGTTGGGTCAGCACTCCCAGACCAACTGCCCCTTTCTCCTGCACGTAGAGGGAGACTGGGCGAGTGACGTCCAGGAGTACTTCACTCAGCCTCTTCTTGAGTTGGTTAAAGGCATTTTCCTCCCCATTCCTCCACTTTAATGAGCCTGTAGTGGGCCCTCAGAGGGCATGGTGGAGGGGTTTAGCCATGGCAGAGAACTCTGGGATCCAGAGCCGGCAAAAACCCAGCTGCCCCTAGGAACTCCCAGCGTTGCTTCTTGGTCTTGGGTCTGGGATATGGAGTGATTACCCGCTTTCGTCCTTTCCCCACCTTTCTCTGTCCTTGGCTGAGGTGATACTCCAAGTAAATGACTTCCTCTTGGCAGATCTGGGCCTTCTTCTTTGAAACTTTGTACCGTGCCTCTTGTAGAAGCTCAGCAGTTCTTTAGTCCCCTTTCTGCAGACCTCTCTCATGAGAGCTGCCAGCAGCAGGTCGTCAATGTGCTGCAGAATGGCGCACCTGGCAGTTCTCCAGGTCCTTGGCTAGCGCTTCCCCAAAGATGGTAGGGGAGTTCTTGAACCCTTGGAGCAGGTGAGTCCACATCAACTACCCTTTGGAACCAGTCTCTGGGACCTCCTATTCAAAGGCAAACAGGTGCTGGCTTACTTCTGCTAACCTTAAGCAGAAGAAGGCATCCTTTAGATTTAGGCATGTGAAGATAGCTGCTGTTGGGGATATCAGGCTCAGCAGGGTGTATGGATTGGGGACCACCAGGTGTAGAATCTCAGTGGCATCATTAATTCTGCACAAGTCTTGAACTGGCCAGTAATCATCAGTTCCTGGCTTCTTTATTGGGAACAAGGGGGTGTTCCATGGAGATTGGATTTCTCATAAGACCCCTTCATCCCTAAGTCTTCTGACATGAAGAGCTATTCCCAAGCCAGGCTTTAAGAGAGATTAGATATTGTCTTCATTTCACTGGAGTGGCACCACCTGGCTTTAGCACCACCATTACTGGTTGGTGTCCTTTTTCGAGGCCAGTTCTTCCCTGTATGTTTCAGATTTGGGGAAAATGCTCCAAGTACCAATTAGTGTCTGAGAGACTTTGTGCCTTTTCCTCTGGTGTCTCTTAGTGGAGTCCCCACTCTTCTTCTGGATGGACCTCCAGAGTCAGGACAGGCAAATGACTGGGGAGGTGACTGCAGGACCTAAGTCCATGGTCACCATAGTGACAAGCTTGGACATCAAATTTCTCCCTAGTAGGGGTCCTGGTACCTCAGGCACATACAAGAACTGATGCCAGACACGTGCAGTCACGTGGCTCACAAAACCGATATTTCTTGGTCACTTCTGTGGCTCCTTTGATGCTGACAGAGTCTTTAGTGAGCCTTCCAGTGGGGGAGGTTACCATTAATACAGCTGTACCAGTGTCCAGTATAAAGTCCATGGTTTGGCCCCCTAAATCAACTCTGACCACAGGCTCATGGAGGCTGATTTTAATTGAGCTAGGTTGCCTTCAATCTGATTCAGAGTCCCAAGTAGGGTTCTCGGTGTCAACATTTGGCTGCTGCTGCTGCTGGGAAACTGCTACCACCGCAGGCCTGAATACCTTTTGCCTTTGGTGTCCTCTTTAAGGATTTCCTCTTTCACCTTCCTTCTAGGGATATTCATTTTTCTAGTGGCCTTTCTTTTTGCAATATGCATATTGGTCTTTCTCTAGAGGGGTTGGGCGTTTCCCTCCCTCACGTTTGGACTGGGGCCTCCCTGGGTTTCCCACTTCCTTGAGGGCCACAGCCATGATTCTGGCCTTTTTCTCTTGCCATTTTTCCTTTTCTCTTTTAGTGACTATTCCTCAATTAGCCACCACCTTAGATACAATGTTCATCTAGAAGCTGACTTATGTTCATCCCAGCAAACTCCTCCAATTGCTGCAGCTTCTGATGCACATCATAAGCTGACTGCTGGACCAAAGCAGTGTTGACCATTGAATGGTTCTCTGGGGCCTCTGGATCAAAGGAGGTAAAGTAGGTGATAAGCATTACAGAGTCTCTCATAAAACTGACTGGGAGTCTCCTCCCCTTGGATAACTTTGCTCACTCGAGTTAGGTTGGTAGCTCCATGGGTCCCTGCTCGAGCCCCTCCCTCCAAGGATAGCACAGCACATAAGATCAAGAGCCTGAGCCCTCCTCCTGGGTGTTGGGGTTCCAATTAGTTTGCATCATCAAAATGTTCTGGATTTAATGACCCTTCAGGGGCCTGGTTGATGAACCATGTCCTGGCTGCCTGGAGAATGTGCCTCCATTCCTCTGAGTCAAACAAGGTGCTAAGGAGTTGGCGGGAATCATCCCAGGTGGGTTGGCGTGTTTGCATGACGGAATTCAGCAGATGGATCATAGCTTGGGGCTTTTCTGAATAAGGTGGTGTTTGTTGGGGAGGTCAGTCGTTGTGAATGGCTTGTTTATCAGGCTCCAGGGACCAGAATGCCCCCATTTTTCATGCAGCAGCAGAAGTGCGCCTAATGGTGGTGATAATTGTTCCTCACAAAGTGGCTGGGTCTCTGGTAAAGGCTGGTGGTGATTAGAGTGCAGGACTGCCTCAGTTCTGGCAAACCCGCCTGGTGTATGTTCATTGAGAGCTGTTTGTGTCTCTGGTGGGGCCGCTTTTGCTCCACAGATTCCAGAAATGTAATGAAATCTGTGGCTGGAGCAGGGCTTTCTGACTTGGAGTTCACAGGTGGCAAGTATGGGAGGAGTTCAGAGTCCTGTTCATGTCCTTGGTGGATGGGAGGGCCATGGGACCTCTCAGTTAACTCAGACTTGAGGGTGGCCAGTACAGCAGGCTCTGGGGACCTCTTGAGGGCATGGTATCTGAGCCAGTCAGGCGGGTAAAGTGCCAGTCTGTACCAAGAGTCTATGTAGGGGAACTGATCAGGATGTCCCAGGCTGCTGAGGCAGACCTCTCACTTTTTTAATGGTAGGCAGGTCTAAAACCCCCAACCCCCTTGCTGGCCAGTCCATTTGTCACTGAGTTCTCTCAGAATCTCTTGCTGTGGGCACTAGCAGACAAACCATATAACATCTTTATGTGAATTTATTATAGTTTATACCATTGGGGGGGAAGGGGAGTGACTTACAAAGAAACAAACACCTGGTGCCCAGCTCTGTGCCACTGGCTCAGAGCCTGCCATTCCATTCTCACTTCAGAAGCCCACCCATAGTCACTGTTAGCTTTTGCCCACTCCTCGTGGGCCCGCAGTCTCGCCCCCGGTCGGTAAATGCCCCTTTCACTCCATGCTCTCACCACAAGCTGCCATTAGGTCCCAAGATGGCGCTGAGAAGCCCCTCTCTCTGTGGCTAACTCTCCGCAGTCAATTCTCTGCAGCAAGCCCCATCCCTTGGAGGAACCAAGCCCCTGGGACACACCATGTCAAAAAACGGCCATTCAACTTCACAGAAGGTTCTTAATCTGGAGGGTTTAATCTTGGTGGCATAATCTCCTGCATAGCCTAGCATCACCTGGAGGACAGTCTGGGTCTGACACTTAGACTGGGATGAACCCATTTGAAATTTTGTATATGCCTGGGATGTGTGTAATGTGCATAGGAGGGGGTGGAGAGCACTAGTCTCTCCCTCATGCAGATGCCATCCTGGTTCAACCACCTCTCAGTGACAAGAGATCTTACCTTAAGGCCACACGTATAGTCCCTGGGCTTGGTCACCCAAAGGCGAGTGCCTGCTTAGGTTACACAACCTCAGTGGAACTGCAGACTGAGGCCCACTCAGATTCCATAGCTGCACAGAGCCATGGAACCGTTACTCTCACTCTCACATTCACACACAAGCATTCAGGGTTTAAGACAGTTGTTCCCTAGTTAGTCCCACTACTTAAAAGGGGGCCAGGCCCTCAGAATCACATCTGAGTTCAGTTGTGGCCCGGTTTCCTGCCTTGTTGGAGGTCACTGCCACCCTGGTATCATGTCAGGGCTTTGTTTTCAACTTCCTATGGGTGATCAGCCCACGCTGGCTCCTGTCTACCCACCCCCCAGAGCCTTTATCTGGTCTTGATGTCCACTCTGGTCTCCAACTCACTTCACTTGATGAGAGGCTCCAGTCAGGGGCTTTGCAGCTCTTTCTGGCCTCCTGGAAGGAGACCCCAGAGAGGGAATTCTTTGGGGGTGCGAACTTCTCTGTTCCAGGGGCCTTCGGGGCTGCAGGGCCCAGGAGTGGCAGCCCCTATAACCAACTAGGGCATGGCAACTTGATTTCGCTGGGGTCCTCCAGAAATGTTACAGGGAAAATCAGAGACCAGCAGCCAAAGTCAGGTGAGGAGAGGGATTTAATTTTATGCTAGCCAACTGACCCACTGGTTGTTCTATAAAGGAGCCAGTACCCCTCTTCAGTTTTAGGAGTTTTTATATTCATGTTGAAACAGGGAGAAAGAGGGTCCCCTAGAGGGTTCTTAGTCTCATTCATAAAAGGATTTAAGAATGGACCCAAACAGAAGCTTTTACAATTTTATTAGAATCTTAAAAATCCTCAGGGCAGGTGAGATGGTAATCTTGGCAGCTGCCTTGAGGCAGTGAATAGTGGGAAGAAGTAAAGAAAATCATGAAGCAATTCAGGTTTAGAGCCTGCATGGAGGTAAGACACACACGTGGCTGACTCGCAGCCACATGGATGGGAGAAGGAAGCTTTAGAGGAAAAGTGAAGAAGCACAAGATGCCAGGGGCAGCCAAAGCCTTAGAGAAAGCATGTTTAGAAAGAAAGGCATGAAGAAGAAAAAGGAGAAATTACACTTTCCTGAAGAGTTCAGGAAAGCAGACAGACCTACAGAGACCTACATGGCTGTGGCTGGTCTGGAAGCTCTGCAGGGGTCTGAGCTAGATCCAGGCAGGAACTATTCACTACCTTATTAACACACCAGGTATTCCACCCACCTATTTAGCATAACTTAAGCTGACCCTGACTTCCTGGGAGTGGTTCTATCACCAGGTAACTGACCAGTGAGACTGGAAAAGTAGGTCCTCCAACATAGACTAGACATGTTTTATAGTCTGTACCAGTTCAATTTATGGAGCTTCTTGATACCTTAACAATGTGAGGAAGTACAAGTAAAAGGCAAAACACACATAGGTGATAAGCAAAAGGTACATATGATAATTAAGCAAGATAACATATGGCCGCAAGGGTTACAGTATAAAAACTTTGGAAAATGAAGACTTCCATCCAGGTCAACCATAGGAGGCAGGATAGGGGAGACTTCTGCTCACCTCCCGATACCTCTCTCTCATCTCAGAGTTTTCCAAACTTTGGAGAACAAAAGACTTCTATCCTGGGTAACCACTGGAGGTGGTGGGTGGGGAAGATAAGGCTTATCTTCCCCTGTCTTATCTCCTGTCTAGGAGCTCTTCCTGCTCCAAAGTTCTTAATTATCATTCAGAAAGGCATAATTTCTCCTTTTCTTCTTCATGATTTCTTTGTAAACTTGCTTTCTTTAAGGCTTTTGGCTGCCCCTAGCATCCTGTAGTATTTCTTTACTTTTCCTCTTACCTTTCTTCTCCCAGCCATGTGGCTGCCAGTCAACCACGTGTCTGACGTCCATGGCTCCACAGCTTTCTTTCCTTCTTCTTACCATTCACCTCCTCAAGGCAGCTGCCAAGATTACCAGCTCACCTGCCCTGAGGAATTTTCTTTAAGATTCTAATAAAATTATGAGCGGGGGGTGTGGTGGTACACGCCTTTAATCCCAGCACTCAGGAGGCAGAGGTAGACAGATAATCTGTGAGTTCAAGGCCAGCCTGGTCTACATAGTGAGTTCCAGGACAGCTGGGGCTACAGAGAGACCCTGTCTCAAAAAGAACAAAAA
>NW_008355775.1:6385089-6390469 GCF_000622305.1 Nannospalax galili | reverse complement strand
TTAGCCATTCAAACAAAATCTGCCCATGGTAATTCCACTGTTTAGATGTTCACATATTTGTTTGTTTATTTATTTATTTATTTATTTATTTATTTATTTATTTTGAGCCCTTTGTGTAGCCCAGGCTAGCCTCAAACTCATGATCCTCCTGCCTCAACCTCTAGAATGCTGGAATTATACCATCACATACAGCCAGGAGCTTCTGACTCAGTTTCCCAGAACCCTCCTCCTCCTCTTCCTCCTCCTCCTCCTCCTCCTCCTCCTCCTCTGCTAGCTGGGGTAGTCTGAAGGTGACCCTTGCCAGGCAAGGGGAGCACTTTATGTAGGAGCAGGAATAGGCAGGCCTGGAAAGACCTCATGTACATTTTCTGAGTGTGTTGAACTTTTTGCCCTTGTACATGTGCCCTGGGCACTTCTTGCATCTCATGTGCCTATCAACTGCTCCAAGACTGCTGACTACGAGGTACTTGAATTTGGGAATGTGGGGCTGTCAAAGTCTGGCCTGTAGCATTTGTTTAAAATTTTCCACCCTGAGGTTGTAGCTTGCCAGCATGAGCAAGTCCCTGGGTTGAACCTAAGCAAATGAAATAAAAACAAAAACCTTTCACTCTGCTCTCTCTGTCTCCTAGTCTTCTCACAAACAGAAGGCTGATTAGTATCCTCCAACCAATGGTTAAGTTACCTCTCACATGGCTGAATCAGGGCCCCCAGCACTTCGTTCCTGTTAAGTAACTTACCTGTGGGATTCCACCTGCCAAATCCTTCAGGCAGCATCTAAATTCACATTTGATTGGTCCATCGGAGAGGATGTGTCTGGTTTCTAATAGGGCAGGAATCAAAGGATTCTGAGTGGCAGAGTTTCACTTGAAGAACAGAGTTTGTGGAGTCTCTACGAATGCCAGTCCCCACTTCTGAAATTCTTTCCTACTTTAACCAGCGTTTCCATTGCAAGAGGAAGTATGGATACCCAGCCTCTACATAATTAATTGTTGAATTAGCAGATGTTTTCTATCCAGAATTAAAACAGTTTGGGCAGGAAGTGTCTTTCTCATGGACAACAGCAATAGCTCTTTTAAAAGCTCCACTGGGAGGCTCGGTGGTTAAGAGCACTTTCTGCTCTTCCAGAGGACCTGAGTTTGGTTCTCAGCACCCACATGGCAGCTACACCTAACGATCACCAGTTTCAGGGGATCTACCACCGTTTTCTGGCTTCGTGGGCCCCAGGCATACATGCAGTACACACACTTACATGCAGGTATAACACTCAAACACATAAAATAAAAATAAATAGCCAGGCATGGTGGCACATGCCTTTAATCCCAGCACTCAGGAGGCAGAGGCAGGAGGATCTCAGTGAGTTCAGGGCCAGCCTGGTCTACATTGTGAGTTCCAGGACAGGTGAATTTAGGGTAAAAAGACCCCAAAGAAATGTAGCCAGTTTCTTGGCTAAAAGTCAAAATGTCCTTGGGCCTGTTAGCAAAATACTATGTTCCAAAGGCCAAAAATGCTCTGTCTCAAAAAGACCTAAATAATAATAATAATAATAATAATAATAAATAATTAAATAATAAAATAAAATAAAAATAATTAAAAAAAATTTTTTTAGCAGAGCGTGATGGCTCACACCTTTAATCCTAGCACTTGAGAGGCAGAGGCAGGAGGACCTCTGTGAGATCAAGGCTGGCCTGATCTTTATAGCAAGCGCCAGGCCAGCTTTGGGTATGGGGTGAAGTTGTTTCAAAAAAAACTTTTCTTAATTAAACCTTAAGAAGTAGCTGTCCATAATCATAATCATAACATAACCTATAATTTGTTATGTGGAAAAGTAAATCAATCTCAATATCTTTAAGAAAAAAGTAGATCTAGGGCTGTAACTCTGTGGTGGAATACTCCCCAAGTAATCACTACCACCATCACCACAAAGTGAAATATTTGAAAATTCAAGGTCACCGTTCAACTAGCATCTAGAGTTCTTGGTATTTTATATTGCAGAATGATAGAAAATCCATAAATGTTTTACATCAGCATGTGGGTGACAAGACTCACATTATATTAGGCAAGTTGAGGAAGCTATCCACAACTCTATGCTCTGATGGCAGGTGGCCCACAAGAAACCTCGACAAGAACCACAGTTTTCCCTCAAGAAACCCCTCTACCTTCATTCTAATACAGATTGAGAAAAGAAATCACAAATCTGCAAAGCTGCCTGATGTTCATCTTCCTAGCTATTGTTCACCCAGTAAAATAAGCTTGACCTGGAAAATATTCAGAGCAAGTATCTTCAGTTTTATCACTCAGCCGTAGGAAAAGCCCCATGTTACTCCTGTGGAACATTTGATTCTAAGCAGCACCATTTCCTGACATTCCTGCCAATGTGAACTAATTGTAGTGTGGACAGCCAGCCACCTGCATAACTTGACCTGCTTTAGGGAGTTACTAAATTTTAGTGAATGCCCAGGGAAAGCAAATGACATTTGAGCCGAGAGAGAGAGAGAGAGAGAGAGAGAGAGAGAGAGAGAGAGAGAGAGAGAGAGTTGCATGTGACAGTTTCTCACTGTGAGCTCAAGCTGGTCTTGAACTTAAGATCTTTCTGCCTTAGCTTCTCTAATGCTGGGATTGCTGGTGGACACCACCATGTCATGCTCCTCAGCTATTCTTCATCTCAGCTACAGATGGTTGTTAGCTGCCATGTGGGTGCTGGAAATCGAACCCGGGTCCTCTGCAAGAGCAGACGGTGCTCTTAACTACTGAGCCGTCTCTCCAGTCCCTATATCATAGTTTTAATGTGTGATTTCCTTTACAAAAAAGGCTTGCATTACAGGCATCAAAACCTACATAGCTGCTAACAACTGCCCTAACTCCAGATAGAGAGGATTCAATCCCCTCTTCTGGCCTCCACAGGAATGCATAGATAGGTTCACCTACATACATGCAGGCATACACATAACACTCATACACATAACATAAAAATTTAATTACAACAACAAAAAGTAGATTTTCCAATTAAAGAAGCATAAGTTTATTTTCTTTTATTTGGGTCTTTTTTTTTTTTTGAGAAAGGATCTTTTTGAGATGGGCCACAAGAAACCTCCCTGTAGTCCCAGCTGCCCTGGAACTCACTATGTAGACCAGGATGGTCTTGAACTCACAGAAATCTGCCTGCTTCTGCCTCCTGAGTGCTGGGATTAAAGGCTATGCCACCACATCTGGCTACTTTCTATTATTATTATTATTATTATTATTATTATTATTATTATTATTATTATTATTATTATTATTATTATTATTGGGGATCTTTTTGAGACAGCTATAATCCCAGCACTGGGAGGCTGAGCCAGCCTGAGCTATACAGAGAGCTGTCTCAATCTCTCCCTCACCCCAAAACACACACAAATAATTAAGGATCTCTATTAAGCCCCTTGAAGACCAACAGTGTACAATTTAAAGGCATGCAAGAATGTAATAAAAATGTTTTTTATTCTATTCTCAAAAACAAAAAGCCCTATCCTCCAGAAATGGCCTTTGTGACCAATTTCATGTAATCTTCCTAAGATTTTGTATATATAAATCATTTTGAAAAACAAAAGAGAAGCTAGGCATGGTGGTGCATGCCTTTAACCCCAGCACAGGGAAGCTGGGGCCAGTCTGGTTTACTTAATGAGTTCCAGATCATCCAGGGCTCCATAGTGAGATCCTGTCCAAAACAAAGTAAAACAAAACACCCCAGAAAACAGCAGAGCACAAACATTTTTCTGCATTCTGATTCTTTTTATTCAACAATGTATCTTGGTAATTATTCCATATTAATACAAATCTGCTCCATGCTTTTTTCATTTATTTATTGTGGTAATGGGGATACAACCAAGGCCTTGAGCATACTAAGCAAAGCTGCCTTCCTTCCTTCCTTCCTTCCTTCCTTCCTTCCTTCCTTCCTTCCCTTCTTTTTTTTCTTTCAGTTTTGTAAGTATTGAACCTTGGGCCCCATGCATGCTAGGTAAATACTCTGCCACTGAAATACATCCCTAACCCTTTTTTTATCTTGTTAACAGCTGGCCTTGAACTTGCTCTGTAGCCCAGGCAGGCATTGAACTTGTAATTCTCCTGCCTCAATAGCTGTACAGGCCAACAGATAATGGCCCTGGTTATATTTCCAAGGCTTTTAAAAATTTCTGCTCTACTTTACAAATTCAACATTCCACAGGTATTCCTCACAACCCTCAAGGACAAGGAATTGTTGAACGTGCTCACTTATCATTAAAAAATACTTTACAAAAAATTAAAAAAGGGGAGTGGTATCCTACAAAGGGTACCCCAAGGAATTTGTTAAATCATGCTTTATATATTTTGAACTTCCTCACCCTGGACTCTGAAGGCAAGTCTGCAGCAGATCGTTTTTGGCACCCTGAATCTCAAAAACAATATGCCATGGTAAAATGGAAAGATCCTCTGGATAATTCCTGGCATGGACCAGACCCAGTCTTGATCTGGGGAAGAGGATCGGTGTGTATATATTCATAACAGCATGATGCTGCCAGATGGCTCCCTGAAAGACTGGTAAAACAAGTTAACCAAATACCCGCCAGGGAGGAAACTCCTTGAGAAAACAGTATATTTTTCTTTCAACAGGTCCTGAGCACATGGACCACTCCAGCTTGGAATTAGTTGCCATCATCATCATCTCTGCAGCCTTGATCATCCTTGTTGCCATCATCACATTGGTACTCATTGACCTTGCTTAAAAGCTGTAACACAACTTCTCACGATGCGGCTGACTCTACTCCTTGAAAAAAATCTGCCTGCTCCTGACAACAAAATGCCTGCCGGTGGTACAATCCTCATGTGCCTATGCAGCTGACATAAATGGTGACAAATCCTGAGACAAGCCATACATTTTGGCTCGCCAACTCCACGAGACCAATGGGTAATATTGATAACTCAGGCCTTGGTCCTCAGAAGACCTATAGATTTTATGATTAAAATCTTGCCATAAGAAAAGGGGGGAATGATGGAATGAAACTAAAGCCCCCCAGGTTAAAGTGGATTCAAACCAAGTCCCCCAGACCAAAGAAGAATATTCAGAACAAGGAAGTAAGAAGTAAAATAATTCTAACTGCTGAGAAAGAGCTGACCTTTTCATGCTCCATACACAAGCCAGACATCACCCGAAACTTCCCCCCTCCCACTGCTGCCGGCACCCTCCCACTGCGGCCGGTTGTGGTTTGTGGATTTTGCCTTTAAAAGTCACCTGTAAGCTGAGCTCAGGGCTGCTGTTCTCTCTCTCTCTCCGAGTGAGGCAGGAGCCCGTCTGCACAAACGATTAAATCCTCTTGCTTGTTGCATCTCCTGGTCTGAGGACTGAGTTACTGGGGTACGACCTCCC
>NW_008355775.1:6381823-6384089 GCF_000622305.1 Nannospalax galili | reverse complement strand
TGACTCTAGAACATTAAAAGGAAGTTGTAAAGCGAGCCCGTAATTTATCGCTAGAGGTTAAAAAAAAAAGTGGCAGAATCTCTGTTCCTCTGTATGGCCCTCTTTTGAAAAAGGATGGCCAAGGGATGGGACTTTTGACCTTGCTACTATCTTGCAGGTTAAGGAATACATTTTCCACCCAAGACCACACGGACATCCGGACCAGGTGGCCTACATAGTCACCTGGGAAGACTTGGCCCGGAACCCCACATCTTGGGCATGGCCGTTCCTACCTCCTGGGGGAACTGAAGAGACTGACCAGGGGTCTCTTGTCCCTTCTGCTCCCCTGAATCTTACTTCTTCCCTCCTGCCCCTCCAGTCTGCCCCTGAGAAGAAGTAAAAGCCAGTCCTCCCTGAGGACCAAGTTTCCCTAACCCTCCTTAATCCTCCACCTCCCTATCCACCTATGCAGGCACCTCCACCCCAAGAACTACCTTATCCCTCTCCTGATTCCACTGAACCTGACAAATACCCTCCTCTACCTAATAGACTCCACTTAAGGAGGGATGGGGGGGCCCCTTCTGATGGAACCTGGACTGCCCAGGTTTTTCCCCTCCGAACTATAGGGGATCAGATCCAGTACTGGCCTTTTTCAGCCTCTGATTTGTATAATTGGAAGACTCATAACCCCTTTTTCTCAGGATCCTCAGGCTCTAGTTGCTTTAATAGAGTCTATTCTCCTCACCCACCAACCCACCTGGGAGGATTGTCAGCAACTCCTCCAGGCCCTTCTAACCACAGAAGAAAGACAGCGAGTCATCCTGGAGGCCCAGAAAAATGTCCCCGGGCAGGATGGGAGACCCATTCTGCTCCCAAATGAAATGGACGCAGGATTTCCTCTCACCAGACCTAACTGGGACCCTGAAACCATGGCTGGTAGGGAGCATCTCTGTCTTTATCTCCAGACTCTGTTAGCGGGTCTCAAAGGGGCCGGAAGGCACCCAACCAATTTGGCAAAGGTACGTGCTATAACCCAAGGAAGAAATAAAACCCCCACAGGGTTTCTAGAACGCTTGATAGAGGAATATCAGATGTACACCCCTTTTGATCCCACAGCCCAGGAGCGTCAGGCAGTAGGGGGGCAATTGACTACCTTCATGGTAGACACAGGAGCTCAGCACTTGGTCCTAACAACAACTGAGGGACCTATGAGTTCCAAGACAGCCTGGGTCCAAGGGGCCACCAGAGGAAAAACATACAGATCTGGACCACAGATAGAAAAGTGGACCTCAGCACAGGGCGAGTCTCTCACTCGTTCTTATTGGTCCCTGACTGTCCATACCCTCTTCTTGGGAGAGATTTACTCTCCAAGTTGGGAGCCCACATCCATTTCACTACAAAGGGAGCTACTGTAAAAGGAAAAGATGGAGCTCCACTACAGGTATTAACCTTGTGGCTGGAAGATGAACATCGGCTATATAAGGGACCGATAGTAGGAATTCCTGGTATATCTGATTGGCTAAGTAAAATCCCCTCGGCATGGGCCGAGACAGGAGGCCCAGGACTAGCATACAACCAGCCTCCAATAGTGGTTACACTAAAACCATCTGCAACTCCGGTTTCAATCAAACAATACCCTATGAGCAAAGAGGCCCAAGAGGGAATCAGGCCTCACATCCAAAGACTTTTACAAATGGGCATACTTCATCCCTTTGCTTTTGAATGGAAGGACCCTGAAGCTGGAATATCGGGACAACTAACCTGGACGCGACTTCCCCAAGGATTCAAGAACTCCCCTACTCTGTCTGATGAAGCTCTACAACGTGACCTGGCTGACTTTCGGAGACACATGGGACCAGAGAAGACCTCACCGACCAGCCCCTAACAGATACAGATGCCACCTGGTATACAGATGGGAGCAGCTTTCTGCGAAACGGTGAACGTGAGGTGGGGACAGTGGTGGTCAATGGGGAGAAAATAATTTAGGCCCAAGCTCTGCCAGACGGAACTTCAGCCCAACGGGCTGAATTAGAAGCCCTAACCCAGGCCCTAAAAATTGGCAAAGGATAGAAAGGTCAACATTTACACTGACAGCCGCTATCCGTTTGCCACAGCCCATATACATGGGGAAATTTACCAGAGGCAGGGACTCCTCACCTCGGCTGGTAAAGACATTAAAAACAACAAAAAAACAATAATGGCTCTTCTACAAGCCTTGTACTTGCCAAGAAAGGTCCCATCTGGTAAGAGAGAAAGAAGAACATGACCAGGGACTAACTGGAAAGTA
>NW_008355775.1:6380207-6381355 GCF_000622305.1 Nannospalax galili | reverse complement strand
AGCCTTGATCATCCTTGTTGCCATCATCACATTAGTACTTACTGACCTTGTTTAAAAGCTGTAACACAACTTCTTACAATGCAGCTGATTCTACTTCTCGGAGAGATCTGCCTGCTCCTGACAGCGAGATGCCTGCCGGTTTATTCAACTCCACGGTACAATCCTCATGTGCCTATGCAGCTGACATGGATGGTGACAAATCCTGAGACGGGCCATACACTTCGGCTCGCCTATCTTAAACATTCCAGTCCTAAACTTTTCTGCAGCCAGTCAGACTAAAATTAGCCATCCAGATGCCATGAGTCCGATGCTGCAGGTGTTACAACCGTCATTTTTGTTCCTTAATCTCACTAGACCAAAAACCACTCGAACTTGTTGGTTCTGCTATGATGCTTCCAGAAAACCCATAGATTTTATGATTAAAATCTTGCCATAAAAAAGGGGGGGAATGATGGAATCAAACTAAAGCCCCCCCCAGGTCAAAGTAGATTCAAACCAAGTCCCCCCAGACCAAAAGAAGAATATTCTGGGAAGCTGTACAAGGAAGTAAGATGTAAAATAATTTTAACCGCTGAGAAAAAGCTGACCTTTTCATGCTCCATGTACAAGCTGAAAATCACCCGAAACTTCCCCCTCCCACTGCTGCCGGCCCCCTCCCACTGCTGCTGGTTGTGGTTTGTGGTTTTTGCCTTTAAAAGTCACCTATAAGCTGAGCTCGGGGCTGCTGTTCTCTCTCTCTCTCCGAGTGAGGCAGGAGCCCGTCTGCGCAAATGATTAAATCCTCTTGCTTGTTGCATCTCCTAGTCTGAGGACTGAGTTATTGGGGTGTGGCCTCCCGTGGACGTTGGGTACCCCAGCCTGGGGGTCCTACAGGCCTATGCTACCAACCCTGATATCCACTTCATTAATTTTTAAAGTTCCACAAAGTGCAGTGGAGCACAACGCTAATCCCAGCAATCTGTAGAGAGACAGATAGATCTTGAGTTTTAGATCAAACTGGACTACATAGAAAGTTCCTGCCTCAAAACGATAAGAAAGGAGAGGGGGGAGAAGAGAGAGAGAGGGGAGAGAGAGAGAGAGAGAGAGAGAGAGAGAGAGAGAGAGAGAGAAGAGAGGAGCCGCACTACCTTTCATGTCGTGGTGTGATG